>NW_023396813.1:1625733-1705547 GCF_011125445.2 Fundulus heteroclitus
CTAAGCCGCCCATGTTTCTTGGTAGCTGTAGTGTTGACATTTTTATGAATGCCCTTCTTTTGGCCCAGATAAAGGAACCAAACCAACTCTTTAATTTTTGGATCCATCTCTGAGTAAACAGAATAGGAATCATCCTAATTGGGTACAACAAGCGAGGGAGAATGTTCATCTTAAGAAGCGTGATTCTGCCCAACCAAGATATGGGAAGATAATTCCAGCGTTCAAGGTGTAGCTTAATTTTTTCAAATAATGGGACAAAGTTTGTTTTGAACATCTGATCGAAAAGAGGTGTGACGAATATGCCGAGATATTTAAATCCTGCCGGGGACCACTTAAAGGGGGAATTAGGGATATAGACTTGTTTACCCAAGGGCATGGCCTCGGATTTGGAGAAGTTTATTTTGTATCCCGAGAATGACCCGAACTGATTAATGACTGCAATGACTCTTTCGACTGAAGTGGTAGGTCTAGAGAGAAACAACAGAACATCATCGGCATATAAAGATATTTTATGGGTCCCCTGATCAGTGCTGATACCAAATACAGTGGGGTCACTACGAATTGCTTCAGCCAGCGGTTCGATTGCAAGAGTGAATAAAAGAGGTGAAAGGGGGCAGCCCTGCCTGTTTCCCCTTCCCACCTCAAAATTTCTAGACCTAACCCCATTTGTAATAACTGCAGCTAAGGGACGACTGTAGAGGACTTTAATCCAGCTGATAAAGTTGGGGCCCAGTCCAAATTGATGCAGAGTATGAAAGAGATATGACCATTCCACGCGGTCAAACGCTTTCTTTGCGTCTAAGGACACTACAAGACCATCCACTGCCCGCCCATGACACAGCTGAATCACATTCAAAAGACGTCTGAGGTTAATGCTGGAATTACGACCCTTGATTAAACCAGTTTGATCTATCCCTATCAAAAGGGGTAGAATGTTTTCCAAGCGTATTGCTAGAATTTTGGACAGTATTTTCAAATCTACATTAAGTAATGAAATCGGTCTGTAAGAGCCACAGTTTTCTGGAGGTTTTGATTTCTTAAGAATTAAGGATATATTTGCTTCCCGGAGGGAAGGGGGAAGGACACCGTTACCAAATGAGTCATTCAGCATGGATAGATAGGGCTTTAACAGCAGGTCCATAAATGTTTTGTAGAATTCCGAAGTGAGGCCATCCGGGCCCGGTGCCTTCCCTCCCTGTAGGGATCTGATGGCTCTTTCCACCTCCGATATTTCTGCATTTAGATCTTTTTTTCTGTCCTCTGGCAAATTGGACAGCTTAATTTTTGAGAAAAATGTTTCCATTAAAGATTGAGAATTGTCACATTGTTCAGATTGGTACAAATTTTTGTAAAATTCACAGAAAGCTGCGTCTATTTTCTCTGGGTCTGTAGAACATAAACCCCTCTGGTCAGAAATTGAAGCAATTGTTTGGGAAGTCTTCCGTGTTTTCGCAAGATAGGAAAGGTATCTTCCTGGTTTATCCCCGTATTCAAACAATTTTTGTTTAGCAAATTTGAATTTGTCTGTAGCGTTCTGCGTCAGTAATGTATTCAGTGAGCACCGGATAGCATTGAGCTCCCCCAACTTAGACCGCGAAGGTTTTTTTTTATATATTCTTCTTCCGCGAGTCTAAGCTTTCTTTCTAAAATGTTTTGTTGTTCTGCAATTCTTCGTTTTTTGCTACATGTATATGATATTATTAATCCTCTACTAAATGCCTTAGCTGTGTCCCAGAGCAAGGAGGGGCTGCTAGCGGAAGGAGAATTGACAGCGAGGAATTGTTTGAATTCTGTTCTAAAATACTCCACAAATTTTTCATCTTTTAAAATTAAAGGATTTATTCTCCAATGATTTGATTGAACCCTAGCATTTTTAAAGGTATAATTTAGATACACTGCAGCATGGTCAGATATAACAATGTGCCCTATTTCGTAGGAAGCAACTTGTCTTAAAATAGTTTTAGGGAGAAAAAAATAATCAATACGTGTGTGGCATTTGTGGGGGTTGGAGTAGAAAGTATATTCCTTTCCAGCAGGGTGGAGTTTTCTCCATACATCAACAAACCCCGCCTCCTCAAAAAGATCAAAAATCTGTTTTGATTTCCCTGAAATGAGAAGGGGGCTAATGGGGAGCCTATCAATCAGTGAATTCTTAAGACAATTAAAATCACCTCCCACAATAACATTTTCAAGAGAGAGCCCTGCAAGTTTTGCCATTATTCCCGTTAAGAAGTTAATAGGGTGGCCCGGTGGAAAATAAACATTCAATATGGCAAATTCTTCCCCATTTATCATTGCTCTGATAAGTACGTACCTCCCACTTGTGTCTTTAATACATTCTATGACTTTAAAGGGCACTGATTTTTTAATAAGAATTGCAACTCCTCTACTTCGGCTCGTAAAGGAGGAGAAAAAAACATGTTCAAAACCGCATTGTTGCAATTTTAAATGTTCGGAGTCATTTAAATGTGTCTCCTGCAGCAGCGCTATATCTACGTTTTCCTTCTTAAGGGCTAAAAGGACCTTCTTTCTTTTAATTGGTGAGTGACTTCCCTTAATGTTCCATGTACATATTCTTAGCATTTATAATCCAGAGTCATAATGCAATGCCACCCAAATAATGATTACATACAAGGACTGCAATCTGCTGAGCTGAACAGGAACCAACCAAAACCAACAAATTAGAACCAAAATAAAACAGAAAAATGAGCATTCCGGGCGCGCTTTCCCCCTAAACCTGCAGGGGGCCATCCCTTCCTTAACCAAGTACGTGTGTTTCATCTCCCTGGTGAAAACACATATAAGTACACAAACCCAACAGAGAAAGTCCATCACATATCAATCGTTGCCGCGCACCACTAAACATCTCAAGAAAATACAACTGAGCAGATCAGATTGAAATGAGTCATAATCACAATTACTCACATCACTTATCCGTATGCGTGAAGAGGGGAACAAAAAGAATCGGAACATACGGTACTTAGAAATCAGAGCTCCGACACCGTCCGGTCCAGAGCGTTTGCCTCCATGATCTTCCGCTGGCGTTATTTCAGCCTAAGCTGTCCACAAACTCCATTGCTTTTTCCGGCAAGACAAAAATCTTTGCTTCCCCATCGCGTACGATCCTCAATCTGGCCAGGTAAAGAAGGGAGTACTGGATGCCTGCCTCCCGCAACCGTCGCTTTACCGCATCAAATCCTTTCCGCCTGCGCATGGTGTCTGCCGAGAAATCCTGGAAGAACATGATCTTAGAGTTCTGATACATCAGGGGCTGGTCTCCGCTCCCCGCACGCCGCGCAGCTTTGAGAACCTGCTGTTGATCTCGGTAGTTATGAAATCTGATCAGCACCGGTCTTGGTCTCTGTGTAGGTCCGGGCTGTGGAGCCAGTGTGCGGTGCGCCCTCTCGAGCTTGATCCGGCCGTTCTTGGTTTCGATTTGTAGAAATTCGGGCAGCCATTTTTCAAAAAATTTTAGGGCTCCAGGGCCAGCTTCTATGCCCTCTTTTAAACCAAGCACCCGAATGTTCTTTCTCCTGCCTCTGTTTTCAATATCATCAATTCGTTGTGCCATAGTGAGGGCCTCTTTCTCCAACTTTTTTATGCGGGCCGTAGCCTGATCCAGGGCGTCCTCCTTAGCTGCAATCCTGTCCTCCGCATCTGTAGTGCTTCGGGCCAGCTCCTTTATCTCCGTGGCCTGGCTCTTAAGCATTTCAGTCAAAGTGTCTACTTTCTGGGAAATAACTAATGAAATGTTCCCAGTGATTTCCTCAATAACTTGGCGGAGAGCAGGATCGAGTGTGGTGGCCCCACCAGCCGCTGGCAGCTTAGCAGCTAGTTCCGTGTTAGCCATGTTACCTGTATCAGCCAGTTGAGACTCTACTTCGCAGGTTTTGTTAGTTTTCTTTAGGATTTTGGGCGGCATTGTGCTGGAGTGAGTCGGAAGAGCGTTTATCAGCGTTGTATTACCACGTTTAGTTGGATAGTCGTAGTAAGAGGGTGGTATTCTGCTCAGATATAGAATATATGATGCGCAGCTCAACGAAGTCGACCGCTTGCTACGCCGCCATCTTCCGGAACCAAGCAGTCATTTTAACGAGTAAACCCTAGGCTAACGCACGTCTCTTTTATAGCGAAACAGCAGCGGACTTTGCAAGTTTGCCCTACTGCGTACCACGTGATGTGACGTCGTCGTGACGTTACGTTTCAAAAAATAGCTCGCTCGCGGTACGCTATTAGCATATGAATGCAGCGAAACCGCACGGCCGGCCAGGCCTGGCCTGAATAACCTTACTCAGTATTGGATGAAACCACTACTTTCAAACAAGTAAAATCACTCGTGATTGGCAGCAAAACCACACGTGGCCAGGCCAGGCTTGAATGTTCTTACTCTATTGGATGAAACCACTACTTTCAAACAAGTAAAATCCCTCCTGATTGGTTGGCAGATTCCCAATAAATATATATATATATATATATTATGCTGTATATTCATTTTATCCTATGTAGGCTACTACACTATTATTAGGCTACCATCAAGGACATGAATGAATTTATAGAGGAAATGAACATTTGCCAGGAAGATGTTTATGCAAAGAAAGAGCTTTATTAAAACAAACACAACTATATACAACGCGAGAATCTGCCCACACATGGCAGGGGATTATCCAAAAACTACAACTCCGTGAACTGTCCGTTTGCCTCCTCAGGGTTGTAGGTAACTGGCGGCGTTCTTTCCGAGGCAGGTCCGTTGTGCACAGCAGGCGTCTGCTGTGCGTGGCTCTGTACTTCGGCATCGCCTCTAACCGGGACTGCAGCTTCACACAGAGTTCAGAGAGATCCGGCCTACAAAATGACGGCGGCCGTACAATCCATCCAGAGACCCCGCCAAAGACGCCATCTTCTTCGTCAGACATGAGGTCTTCGGTGGAGGACTTCCAGAGTTACACCTCGTCATCCGCTAGCACACTCTGTCTCGATTCCAGCAGCTGTAAAAAAACAAATGAATCAGTACTGTGCCATGGGATGCACTGCGTATGACACAACACATCTATCAATGCACCTGAAAAATAGTCACCAAATAAAGTCTTACCTTCTTTCTTCTCGCTCGACTCCGAGCTAAACCGCACCTTCCGCCCACAATGAGTTTTCTGGCTGCTTACCGTCTGGAAAACAATTCAATGAGAGTGGTATGAATAAAAATCAAACGCAAGTCACAGTAACATTAAACAAGGAAAGAGAAACAGTAAAAACGAGTCACTTACACACAATTTCGTCTTTATCAACATCGTGTAAATCTGGACTTGCAGATATTGCTCTGAGCAAATAGGAGGTCACCGCCTTGCTCCGGTTCATAGCGCCTGCAATTTGTCTCCAAGTTGTGAAGACAGCATACTGCTTCCTATAACAAAAAAATACACTTTAATAAAGCTTGTTCTTTTGCAAGGCTACTAGGCTATTCTTAGCGTTGGTTTTAGGCTAGGCTACTTTTAGCTTAGCTAGCATTCACCGAACATATTCTTACCGCAAGCTTGGGATTGTGCACCCGTCTCTCTTCTTGTAGTTCTCACACACAGTTGTTCGACTGCAGAGCCGGCAACTTGTCCTCTATGGACAGCAACCTGGAGTTTACCGAATTCTGCAGTTGAGTGAACCGCTCATTCATATTGGCAGTATGTTGTACGAGACAGTCCACTTCTTCTTCTTCTTTTTTCGGTTTTTATGGCGGTTGGCAACTAACTTTAATGGTGCAATACCGCCACCAACTGGACTGGAGTGTGGTACTGGAGTCTAACCTTTCCTAATTGCAAACAAATAAAACAAACAAACATAACGAAACAAACCAATAAAAACAAAACAAACAAAATGATCATACTAAATTCTTTTAATTAGTCCTGTATTCCTCAGGAAGCCAATTACATAGTTTACACTCATTTTTCTTTCCAGAATTTCTTCAAGGTTTAGCCTCATCTGTTCTCCTTGTAATTGTAAGAATTGAAAGTCTTTGTCTTTCTTCCTGATATTTATTACAGTGTACAATAACATGCTCTATAGTCTCTGGACTACCTCAGAATTCACAGTTGCCATCAGCATGCTTCTTCATTATTAACAAAGTTTTATTTAGACGTGTGTGTGTCCATACCTCATTCTAGAAAAAAAATCCTCCTCCTCCTTGCTTGTGTTTGTATTTCTGCTCTTTCCCACTTTATTCTGAGTATTATAGAACTGTCTTCCAGTCTGCCCACCGTCCCATAATGTTTGCCATTTACCCTTAACTATGTTTTTGACCATACTTTTAATTTCTGCTTTGCTGTAGTTCACTTCAACATCTACAGGACTGTCTCAGAAAATTGGAATATTGTGATAAAGTTCTTTATTTTCTGTAATGCAATTAAAAAACATGAAATGTCATACATTCTGGATTGATTACAAATCAACTGAAATATAGCAAGCCTTTTATTGTTTTAATATCGCTGATTATGGCGTACAGCTGAAGAAAACTCAAAAATCCTAACTCAAAATATTAGAATATCGTGAAAAAGTATACTAGTAGGCTATTCAACTAATCACTTGAATCGTCTAATTAACTCGAAACACCTGCAAGGGTTTCCTGAGCCTTGAAAAACACTCAGCTTGGTTCAGTAAACTAAATCACAAGTACGGGGAAGACTGCTGATCTGACTGCTGTCCAGAAGACCATCATTGACACCCTCCATCAGGAGGGTAGGACACAAAAAGAAATTTCTCATAGAGCAGGCTGTTCACAGAGTGCAGTTTCAAAGCACATTCACAAAAAGTGTGTTGGAAGGGGGAAATGTGGCAGGAAACGCGCAGCCTTAACAGCATTGTGAAGAAGAGCCGCTTCCAGAATTTGGGGGAGCTTCAAAGACAGTGGACTGAAGCTGGAGTCCAGGTATCAAAAGCCACTGTTCACAGACGTGTCCGGGAAATGGGCTACAATAGCCGTATTCCCATGGTCAAGCCACTTCTGAACTCAAGACAACGGAAGAAGCGTCTGACTTGGGCTATGGAAAAGAAGCACAGGACAGTTGCAGAGTGGTCCAAAGTCCTCTTTTCAGACGAAAGCAAGTTTTGTATGTCATTTCGTAGTCAAGGCGCCAGAGTCTGGAGAAAGACTGGAGAGGCGCAAAATCCAAGTTGCTTGAAATCCAGTGTGAAGTTCCCACAGTCAACGATGGTTTGGGGAGCCTTGTCAGCTGCTGGTGTTGGTCCACTGTGTTTGATCAAGTCCAGAGTAAATGCAGCTGTGTACCAAGAGATTTTAGAGCACTACATGCTTCCATCTGCTGAAAAGCTCTATGGAGATGATGATTTCATTTTCCAGCATGATCTGGCAACTGCCCACAGTGCCAAAACCACCAGTAACTGGTGTACTGACCATGGCATTACTGTCCTTGATTGGCCTGCTAATTCCCCTGAGCTGAACCCCATGGAGAATTTGTGGGGTATTGTGAAGAAGAAGCTGAAAGACACCAGACCCAACAATGCAAATGAGCTAAAGCCCGCTATTGAAGCATCCTGGGCATCCATAACACCTCAGCAATGCCACAGGCTGATTGCCTCCATGCCACGCCGCATTGATGCAGTAATCTGTGCAAAAGGATTCCCAACCAAGTACTGAGTGCATTAACTGACATTTTCAAATGTTTGATTTTGTTTTGCTGTTTGTGATGTCCCCCTCCACTTTACGTGGAGGGATCCGTCAGTTATTGTGTTTTTGTCCTGAGGCGGAGCAGAGTGGGCGGGACCAGTATTCGCCAGGGCCAGCGCGTCATCGCTATAGAAGCAGCCAATTCAGGAAGTGGAGGAGGAAGCTGGTTGGAGCGGAGTCGGCTTCTTCACCCAGCTCTGCCCTGCAGAGGATTTTTCCGTTCATCACGGGTTTCAGAGATGCCATCGACCACAGGGGGAAGCCACCAGCTTGTCGCTGTTTTGGCTCTGTTTATTTGGTTGGGTTGTTCAATAAAGAGCGTGTTCTTTTATTGAAGGCCGTGTCTCCCTGGATTTTGTTGCGGCTCACGAGCCGGGTCGTAACAAAAATGGGGGCTCGTCATTAGTTGAACCCGGTTGCGTTTGAATAGTTTGTTGTTTGTGGTTCGATTTTGGTTTATGGACCTTTTTCTCTGTTTAAATGTCCACCGTTGGTTCGAGACACAGCTGGGAATTATTTTGTGGTTTTTGGATGGCGTAATTTTTTTTTTTCCCTTCAGGTGTGGCGCTTCATTTATTTATTTAATTTTTCTTTGTTTTTTTTTCTGTAATCAATGTGTTGAGTGTTGATCGTGTGCACCTGTTTGCAGCTTTGGTCCCCTGATAGGAGATAGAGGTGTGGCTCCTTTGGGCTTCATCTGGTCGTTGTCGTTATAGTGTCGCTTCTAGGTGGTTAGTGTTAACTGTTTACAGTTATCTCGGGAGCACGTCCGTGGAATTCTAGTCAGGCGATCTGTATAGATTTCCTTTCTAGCCCGCTGGTTTAAGGTGCATAACAACCCGCCGCCAAAAAGCGTGAAGACTAGGGATCAGTTGTTGGTTAGGTAAGTTTTGCATATAAACAAGGGTAGTGGGGTTCCTCAGTCTGTCTATCGTGTACACGACTTAGCGCTTTTCCCTGATTATTGTTTGAGTTCTGTTATTATAAGTGGTCATGACTTTTCTCTCTGGATTTTTTGATTCTCCCTCAGAGGAGTTTTTGGAAAATTGCTCCAAAGAGCAGTTATTCGAGATTGGAAAACACTACGGTGTGGAAATTGATGGCCGACGGTCTAAAGAGAACGTGAAGTCCATTTTGGTTGCAAATTTAGTTGAAAAGGACGTTTTGCACAAATCAGTTGGTGAAACTACTTCATCTAAGCCTGCTGTTTTACCCCCTGGTTTGACATTTGAGCAGCATAGGGAATTACTGTTGTTACAGTTTGAGCACGATAAATTCAAAATGAAAGCACAACTGGAGGCAGAGCATACTAGGTTGAAGATTGAAAGGACACGGTTAGATCTGGCTAAACAGAGTGTCGCGTCTGGAGTCTCTCGCTCTCCTTCAGTTGCTTTGGATGGTGTTGATATGGAGTTTGATGTTATTGGTAATTTACGTTTATTGCCTAAATTTAATGAACTTGATCCAGATTCGTTTTTTGTCATTTTTGAGCGTGTTGCTGAGGCGCGCAGCTGGTCTGATTCTGCACGTGTGCTATTGTTGCAGTGTGTGCTTGTGGGGCGTGCTCAAGAAGTTTTTTCTATGTTGTCTGACTCTGATTGCCATGATTATGCTAAGGTGAAAGCTGCTGTTTTAAAAACGTATGAGTTAGTGCCTGAGGCATATCGGCAGAGGTTTAGGAGTTGCAGGAAAAACTCTGAGCAGAGTTATCTGGAATTTGACAGAGATATTAAAATGCATTTTATGCGGTGGTGCGCGGCCGCAGAAGTTAAAAACCTATGAGCAGCTATGTGAACTTGTTGTGTTGGAACAACTTAAAAACTCAGTTCCTGAGGTGGTTGCAGCTTATATTTGTGAACAGAAAACTCAGACTGCAGCTGCAGCCGTGGCGCTCGCGGATGATTATGTGTTGACCCACTCCCTGTTTTCAACAGGGAGTGGTTTCAGGGGGGACACTGGGCGAAGCGATAATTTTTGCCGTCCAACTGCAGTGCGTAAGGTGGAAGTTAAACCTCCTGGTTCTTTTGACAGTAATGATCGGTGTAACTATTGCCATAAGCGTGGTCATTGGAAAGTGGATTGCCATCTATTTAAGTCCAGAGCTCCAACATTTCAGTCTAGGCAAGGCAAGGCAAGGCAAATTTATTTATATAGCACAATTCAGTACAGAGACAATGCAAAGTGCTTTACATGATTAAAATATAGGAAAATAAAACAGAATAAAAGCAAGTAGGGATAGTGTAGAAACAAAAAAGAACATTTGAAAACAGTAAAACATTTTAACTTGAACATTCAAAGGCAATTCTAAACAAATGTGTTTTTAATCTCGATTTAAAGGAACTCAGGCTTTCAGCACTTTTACAGTTTTCTGGAAGTTTGTTCCAGATAAGTGGAGCATAGGAACTGAATGCTGCTTCTCCTTGTTTAGTTCTGGTTCTAGGTATGCAGAGCAGGCTGGAGCCTGCTCTGCATACCTAGTGACCTGAGTGGTCTGCAGGGTTTATACGCTGATAACAAGTCTGTGATGTATTTAGGTGCTAAGCCATTCAGGGATTTATAGACTAACAGAAGTATTTTAAAGTCTATTCTCTGAGATATAGGGAGCCAGTGTAAGGACTTTAGAACTGGGGTGATGTTCTCTACTTTCTTAGTCTTAGTGAGGACGCGGGCAGCAGCGTTCTGGATCAGCTGCAGCTGTCTGATCCACTTTTTAGGCAGACCTGTGAAAACACCGTTGCAGTAATCAATTCTACTAAAAATAAACGCATGGATTAGTTTTTCCAGATCCTGCTGAGACATTAGTCCTTTAATCCTGGAAATGTTCCTCAGGTGATTAAAAAGCCGACCTTGTAATTGTCTTTAGATGCTTTTGAAGGTTCAGGTCTGAGTCCATCACTACACCCAGGTTTCGGGCCTGATTAGTGGTTTTTAGTTGAAGCGACTGAAGCTGTGTGCTAACTTTTGATCTCTCCTCTATTGGTCCAAAAATTATTACTTCTGTTTTGTTTTTATTCAACTGAAGAAAATTTTGGCACATCCACGTATTGATTTCTTCTAGGCATTTACTCAGTGCTTGAACTGGTTTATAGTCACCTGGTGACATGGTGATGTAAAGCTGTGTGTCGTCTGCATAGTTATGGTAGCTGATGTTGTTATTTTTTATTATCTGAGCTAGGGGGAGCATGTAGATATTGAAGAGGAGGGGACCCAGGATGGACCCTTGGGGAACCCCACATGTGATTTTTGTCGTCTGGGATGTAAAGTTACCTACTGATACAAAAAATTCCCTGTCCTTTAAAGGTATACTATGCAACCGGGGTTGATTTTCCAGCGAGGCTCCCCCCAGAGGGCGAAAGTAAAAGTGCACTGTCGTAAAGATGCTCAGCTGTTCTTGTTTCTCCATCAAGCCAGGCGCGGTTGTTTTGAGCTTAGCAGACAGGCGAACGCAACGAAAAGTGGAAAAAACGGCAGTACAAACAATGACTAACACAGTGAAGGTATGAACATCAAGCTTCCCGCAGTGCTATCTTGGCGCGGCGGCCGCCACCGCCGCACCAAGCCGCGGCCGCAGCCGCCGCCTCGCCAGTTTTATTATTATTATTATTATTTTTATTATTTATTCTTTTTTAATGTTGGCGAGACGCTACCGCCGCCGCCTCGCCAAGCCGCAGCCGCCGCCACCGCCGCGGTCGCCAACATAAAAAAAAAAAAAAAAAAAAATTAATAATAATAATAATAATAAAACTCGATATGCTTGCATGTTTATTTGACGTTAACACGCGGTTCTTTGTTGTTGCTTTCGCGCGTGCATATAGTGAATGGCAGGGCAAAAACACATGGAGTTCTCGCCGTAAAGCGAGACTTCTGTGAGTGCGGGCCGTGAGCTCTTGCAATTGCAAGTGCGGTATTTCCCCCACAGACCCCCAGGGTGGCCGAGAAAACCTTTGTTCGACCTGAAATGACTCATTTAATCATCCAAAACGGTATGGAACACATTAATTAACTGAAAAATGTTGCATAGTATGCCTTTAAGTAGGATTTAAACCAGTGGAGAGCTGTACCAGAGAGGCCGACCCAGTTCTCCAGGCGCTCTAACAGAATGGAGTGATCGACAGTATCAAATGCTGCACTAAGGTCCAATAGTACCAGCACGGTGGTTTTTCCACAGTCTGTATTTATATGGATGTCATTGAACACCTTTATAAGGGCGGTCTCTGTACTGTGGTGAGCGCGGAAACCTGACTGGAATACGTCAAAGCGGCTGGTCGTTGTTAAGAAGGTGTTTAATTGTTGAAATACAGCTTTTTCAATAATCTTACTGATAAAGGGGAGGTTTGAGATGGGCCTGTAGTTCTGGAGTAGTAGTTTGTCTAAATTGTTCTTTTTCAGCAGTGGTTTGATAATTGCTGTTTTTAGGGACTGGGGGAAAACACCTGACAGAAGGGACGTGTTTATTATCTGGGTCAAATCAGACGCTATGCCAGGTAAAACTTTTTTAAAGAAAGCTGTGGGTAGAACATCAAGGCAGCAGGAGGAGGAACTTAGCTGCTGAATGATCTTCTCTAAGCTTTTGTGGTTTATTTCGCTGAAATGGGACATTTTGTCAGAAATAGTTCCAGCTGAATAAAGCATTGGTTCTGGTGTTGATATAGTAGTTACAGGTAGTACAAAGTGATCCTCTAATTTTTAGGATTTTTTCAGTAAAGAAGTTAGCAAATTCATTGCAGGCCCTGGTGGAGTGGAGTTCGGAAGTCAAGGACACAGGAGGATTTGTTGGCCTGTCAACTGTGGAAAATAAAATACGAGCATTATTAATGTTCTTGTTGATGATCTCTAAGAAGAAAGATTCTCTTGCATTTTTCAGTTGTAAGTTATATCTGTAAAGTCTCTCTTTATAGATGTCGTAGTGAACCTGGAGTCTGTTCTTTCTCCACCTGCGTTCATCAACTAGGCCAGAGGGCGCTGGTTTAGCGGCACCTGTGTTTACAGGTGTAGAGACACTAAAGGAATCACCGCTCATAGAGCCTTTGAAATCATATTTACCATTTATAAGAGATGGTTATCTATCATTGGAAAAAACTGAAAAGAAAATACCTGTGAAAGTACTTAGAGACACTGATGCGTTTAATTCTTTTATTCAGGCGGATGTATTGCATCTCCCTGAGCACGCTGAGATGGACAACTGTATTCCGGTGAGGGATATGGGTCTGAATATTTTGTTGGTTCCTCTCCACAGGGTGTTTTTGGAATGCCAGCTTTTTTGTGGAGAGGCTTTGCTGGCGGTTCGGCCTGCGTTGTCTATTGACGGGGTTTCAGTCATTTTGGGTAATGATCTAGCGGGTTCCAGTATGTGGACAGATGAATTACCCACGCCCTCAGTCGGCAACGAGCCAGAGTTTCAAAAGTTGAATAGACAAGAGGAGAGTGAGCCTGAATTTTTGAACATTTTCACAGCTTGTGCTGTGACTCGTGCTATGTCGCGCTCTCAGGTGAACAGTGAGAAGGACGCACAAAATGAAAATAAAGATCACGATTTCTTTTTGCCTCTCGCTGATTTCCCATTTCCTGTTACTCGTACTGATTTGATAACGGAACAACGTGCAGATTCCTCCTTAACAGAACTATTTCTGCAGGTTCGTCCGGAGGGTGCTGTGTCAGACCACGAAGGTGCGTATTTTCTTCGAAACTCGGTGCTAATAAGAAGATGGGTGCCACATTTTGGTTCTGTGGAACATGCTGTGTTTCAAGTAGTGGTTCCCTCTAAATATCGTGAGGCACTGTTGAAAGTAGCACATGAGTCTGGGCACGCTGGTGTTAAAAAAACATACAACCAAGTCCTTAGACATTTTTTTTGGCCTCGTCTGAAGAGGGATATCTCCTCCTATGTTAGGACATGTCATGTGTGTCAGCTAACTGCAAAGCCTAACCAACCTTTGAAACCCATTCCTTTACTACCTATCCCTGTTGTAACAGAACCGTTTGAGCACCTAATTGTTGATTGTGTGGGTCCATTGCTAAGGTCGCGATCTGGAGCTTGCTATTTGTTGACAGTTATGTGCCAAAGTACTTGATATCCGGCTGCTTACCCGTTACGTACATTAACAGCAAAACCTGTGGTGTGTGTTCTTTCTCTGTTCATCTCTGTATTTGGTATTCCTCAGACTATTCAGTCAGATCAAGGCACAAATTTCTCCTCACGTCTTTTTGGCCAGGTGCTAAAACAGCTTCGTGTTAAACACAATAAATCTACGGCTTACCATGCAGAAAGTCAAGGAGCGTTGGAGCGTTTCCATCAGACTTTAAAGTCATTGCTTCGCGCTTATTTTATTGAACTGGGGAAGGATTGGGAGGATGGGTTACCATGGTTGATGTTGGCTGCTCGGGAGGTTACTCAGGAGAGCATAGGCTTTAGCCCAAATGAGCTGGTGTTTGGACACACCGTTAAGGGTCCCTTGGCAGCTGTTCAAGCGGAGTGGAAAGAACCAGAACTACCCCAAAATTTGATTGACTTCGTGAATGGTTTTAGGCATAGACTGTATGCAGCGCGGAATTTGGCTAAAAAAAATTGTCTGCTAGTCAACAGAAAATTAAATCTTTATTTGATCGTCGACCAGTGGAACGCTCATTTTTGCCCGGGGATCAGGTTTTGGCACTGTGTCCCATTATTACATCTCCTTTTCAAGCAAAGTTTTCTAGCCCATATACAGTGTTGCAGCGACTCTCTGATCAAAACTACCTCATTGAAACGCCTGAGCGCAGAAAAAACACGCAGTTGTGCCACGTGAATTTGCTAAAGCCTTACTATGTGCGAGATCATGTGAAAAAGTCTCCTGAGCACATACGTCCAGTTTGTGCAATTAATGACACTTGTTCTAACGAGGAGACTGATACCTTGGACAGCGCCATGATGCACGGGCGTCTCTCCAACTCTGAGTTGCTGCGAAAATTGGATGTATCATTATCACTTCTTTCTGAACATCATTCAAAACAATTGAGTAAGCTGATTTATAGCTTCCCGTGCTTGTTTTCTGATACTCCTGGGCGTACCACATTGCTGGAACATGATATTGATGTGGGTCAAGCGAGTCCGATAAAACAACATTTTTATTGTGTAAATATGGAGAAACGAAAATGTCTTGATGCAGAAGTGAACTATATGTTGGAAAATGGAATAGCTGAAGCATCTCCTTGCATTCTGGTTCCTAAGCCAGATAATACATTCCGCTTTTGTTCGGACTATAGGAAATTGAATGCTGTTACAAAGCCTGATTCATTTCCAGTTCCCAGAATGGATGATTGTGTGGATCAGGTTGGTTCGGCTAAATTTGTTAGCAAGTTTGACTTACTTAAAGGTTACTGGCAAGTTCCTTTGACAGAACGTGCGCGGGAGTTAGCTGCGTTTGTTACTCCTTCTGGGTTGTATTCATACACAGTTATGCCGTTTGGACTTCGGAATGCACCCGCTACTTTTCAGCGATTAATGAATTATGTGGTGGGTGATATGCTAGGTTGCACGGTGTATTTGGATGATGTAGTAATTTATTCTGATACTTGGGAACAACACATGGAGCGCATTCACGACTTGTTTACTCGCTTGGCGGGGGCAGGGCTTACAATTAATCTCGCAAAGTGTGAATTTGCGAAAGCAACTGTGATATATCTAGGCCATGTAGTTGGGCAAGGTCAAGTGCGACCAATCGCAGCCAAGGTGCAAGCAGTACAGGACTTTTTTCCTGTTACAAAAAAAGATCTCATGCGTTTTCTTGGTCTGGTTGGTTATTATCGTCGTTTTTGTAAAAACTTTTCTTCGGTAGTAGCTCCATTAACCAGTTTGCTGTCGAAGGATGCCAAGTTTGACTGGTCTCCTTCTTGTCAGCATGCGTTTGAACAGGTGAAACAGCTTCTCTGCTGTGCTCCGGTTTTGGCTGCCCCACGCTTGAATGATCCTTTTCAGCTCCATGTGGATGCCAGCTACGTGGAGGGATCCGTCAGTTATTGTGTTTTTGTCCTGAGGCGGAGCAGAGTGGGCGGGACCAGGATTCGCCAGGGCCAGCGCGTCGCTATAGAAGCAGCCGATTCAGGAAGTGGAAGAGGAAGCTGGTTGGAGCGGAATCGGCTTCTTCACCCAGCTCTGCCCTGCAGAGAATTTTTCCGTTCATCACGGGTTTCAGAGATGCCATCGACCACTGGGGGGAGCCACCAGCTTGTCGCTGTTTTGGCTCTGTTTATTTGGTTGGGTTGTTCAATAAAGAGCGTGTTCTTTTATTGAAGGCCGTGTCTCCCTGGATTTTGTTACGGCTCACGAGCCAGGTCGTAACACTGTTATAATTTTTTTTTACTTGGTCTGAGGAAATATTCTAATATTTTGAGATAGGATTTTTGAATTTTCTTCAGCTGTACGCCATAATCTGCGAGATTAAAACAATAAAAGGCTTGCAATATTTCAGTTGATTTGTAATGAATCCAGAATGTATGACATTTCATGTTTTTTAATTGCATTACAGAAAATAAAGAACTTTATCACAATATTCTAATTTTCTGAGACAGTCCTGTATATTAGAATGTCTAGCTGCTTGCTTAGCACTTTTATCTGCTAACTCATTTCCTATTACTCCTATATGAGCTGGTACCCATACCAGAGTTATATTAATTCCTGACTTTATTAGATTATTTGCAGCTTGCAGTATATCATACACAATGTCTTGCCTTGATTTTGACTGAAATGTTTTAATACTGATTAAAGCTGAGCTGGAATCTGAAGCATTTTGGAATGACATAAGCAACACCCATTCTTTTATCAGTTAGTTTAGATGCATCTGTATATATAGTTATATCCTCACTATACCTCTCCATTAAATAACTCTGCACCCTGTGTTTGTCCATGTCATTATTTTGTTTTTCTTCTAATAATCCCAAATCAGTGGCCACCTCCCTAAAAACCCATGGTGGAGTATCTGGGAAAGGTACAGTGAGACTTATTTTTAGTTCATTAAACCCCATTTCATTTACTTTATCATGAATGACCCAACCAAAACTTCTGACTTGAACATTTCCACGCTCTTGGCATTGCTTCACTACCGACTGACTCATATGAGACAGTCCACTGATAGCAATCAGCAGTTTCTTCTCGTCAGTCTGCGGACTGGCTGAAAGTTGTGGATGGAGAGGAGTTGAAGGCGAGTTGAACGCGAGACGTGGGGTAAACTCCCCTTGCAACCCTGATATGCATTTGTATAGCTCACAGCATTTTTCATTTACATGTTAAAGCCTCCCCTAGAATTAGGAGGAGGGGGGTCATGGGGGGACAACTGCCACGTCAATTTCTGACAATTCATGGCAGTTTTCGGTGTTGCCTGCAAATGACCGTGAACAGCCGTTAACCTGAACTTCCACGACAATCTACAGTGCCGCATAGTGACGAAAATCACACTTTTCATGCAGTGTCTGGTTAGAGCCTGTTTGTGCTGTCCTCTGAAGGGAGTAGTACACACCGTTATAGGAAATCTTCAATTTCTTAGCAATTTCTCACATGGAATAGCCTCCATTTCTAAGAACAAGAATAGACTGTCAAGTTTCAGATGAAAGTTCTCTTTTTCTGGCCATTTTGAGCGTTTAATTGACCCCACAAATGTGATGCTCCAGAAACTCAATCTGCTCAAAGGAAGGTCAGTTTTGTAGCTTCTGTAACCAGCTAAACTGTTTTCAGATGTGTGAACATGATTGCGCAAGAGTTTTCTAATAATTAATTAGCCTTCTGAGCCAATGAGCAAACACATTGTACCATTAGAACACTGGAGTGATAGTTGCTGGAAATGGGCCTCTATACACCTATGTAGATATTGCACCAAAAACCAGATATTTGCAGCTAGAATAGTCATTTACCACATTAGCAATGTAGAGAGTGTATTTCTTAAAAGTTAAGACTAGTTTAAAGTTATCTTCATTGCTTTTCCTTCAAAAATAAGGACATTTCAACGTGACCCCAAACTTTTGAACGGTAGTGTGTATATATATATATATATATATATGTGTATATTTATATGTACACAATCACAATTTTAATCTCATGCAGTTCTGTCCTTTATTAACTATCCTGTCCTCGGTTCTCATGTAGTTTAACCTTGAAAAAAAAATATTATTACTATTGCAATAAATCCTTATTTTATGTTTGCACTACATCTTATCCCATCCAAGTAATCATGTCAATAAATTAAGTTTTCTCCTCCCCTAGAATTTGCATTTTCCTATCATTATCAATCGCTGTCTATAATGAATATTGAAGAAATTGTGCAGTTCCTTCAACCTCTTTAAATATTCACCACCTGTGGTTAAATCAGCATTAATTTTGTTCCTCTTTTAATTCTTTGTTTAGCCTTAGTAGCTGCATTGTAATCTATCGATTCTTTGACGAACGCTCCTCTGCGTCCGTATTTGGTTAGGCCTTCGTAATTGGTTCTTTGTGTTTTAAGCGCGGACCTGACCAGGACAGAGAAAGTCATCTGCGATGCTCCTTTGGGTAACCAATAAATCCAAAAAACAAAAAAAAAGTTCAGTCAATGTTTTGGTCATTGGACTTTCCTTTCAGAAACAGGAATTTAAAAAAAACAAACTCAAATGGCTATTTGATTTTTGATTTAAAATACAAAACAGAAAATCAAAATAAAAAGCGTTTCTCTTTGTCATTGTCAAAAAAGGGACAAGTAAAATTTAAATTTTTTTAAAACAAATGAAAAAAATTAAACAGTAATTTCCCTCTGTGATTTTTAAAGTATATCTGATTCTGGTTTGAACTGCATTTTGTGGACTTCCTGATAGTAAAGAATTACAATAGTCCAGCCTTGAAGTAACAAGTTTGTGGACTACTTTTCCAGCATCACTTCTGGAAGTAAAATATGGGATTTAAATGACATGTCCTGGTCAAAATTAACACCAAGGTTTTTTTACTTTATTGCCAGAGGCCAATTTAATGGCATTCAGATTAAGTGATTGATTAAGAAGTTTATTGTTTTAGGACTCTTGTCCAGAAATGACAACTTTAGGTTTTATGCCCTACACTAGAAAGCACTTACTCCAAGGTTTTTGTTAATATATTTTAATTGTTCTTATGTAATATGCTGTCTGTAAGCCATAGTCATCACAATTAAAAGAAATATGGGCTTTGAATGTTTTACTCTGTAATAAACCTATGTAATAGGTTTAATTCTTTTTTAATGAGTTTTGAAAAAATGTTCACACTGTTCTAATGTTTTTGAGATGTTTCTGTACACCTGTGCTGAAATAGAAGGGCTATATTTAAAATTGTCATTAAAAACAAAATGATAGTAACAACCCTAGTATCCTTTATACCTTTCCAAAATAACACAATTATTCCTGCCCCAGGACTTCACTCTTAAAATGTTTTAATTATGTTATTTTTCAGACCTATTCTCTTTCTGTGTACCTCGTGAGGCAACTTACTTCACCATTGCTTCTGCAGAGACTGAGGATGAAGGGAATAAGAAGCCCAGACCACTCCAGAGCACTAAGTAAAAATTTATTTTATTTCATATATATATATATATATATATATATATATATATATATATATATATATATATATATATATATATATATATATATGAGCTGCACAGTGTCGCAGCAGGTAAATCCAACCCTGGGCCTTTCTGCATGGAGTTTGCATGTTCTCCCTGTGCATGCGTGGGTTCTCTCCGGTTTCCTCCCACAGTCCAAAAACACGACTGTTAGGTTAATTGGTCTCTCTAAATTGTCCTTAGGTGTGAGTGTGTGCGTGACTGGTTGTTTGTCCTGTCTGTCTCTGTGTTGCCCTGCGACAGACTGGCGACCTGTCCAGGGTGTACCCCGCCTATCGCTCAGTAAACGCTGGAGATAGGCACCAGCAACCCCCGCGACCCCATAAGGGATTAAGCGGGTCAGAAAATGGATGGATGGATGGATTATTTATTTATTTTTTATTTTTTTTTACAGTTTCACACTAAATGGATACTACGAGAATGTTTTGGTGAAGATTCTTTAAAGTTTAAGTTAATTTGAATCAGTTTCCAAGTTCAAAATATGTATACACAATGTTATGTTATGCATGTAAATACAAGAAACAAAGTACCACACATGAGTGTGTGATATCACACCCTGCATGTTCTGGCTGAAGACACTTCTAATAATGCCTTGTTATCGTCTTCACCGTACCCCGTCTATGGTGAAACACCCTCGATGGACCCAGCTCTTTTTATCCAGTCAGGCGACCCCCACTTACTTATTACCTTGAATGTAGGACGCATAAAACAGACAAGTTTACTTTTAGTTATATTTTATCTACGTAAAGACAGAGAAACAGTTACAGTCACACCAGCGCTAATGGGCTCTTGATTGGCAAGAAGCCCCGATTGCTCATTACAGAAACATTATAAAGGAGTTTAGGTTAACACCCATAAAAGTCTGTACGCATCCAACGTGCGTCATCAGTAGATAAACTGTGTCACCTTCGGGGTGGTATCTGATAGATATGTGCCAATCTTTTTGGGTCGGTGCCATCTAAGTGTGCCATGCAGTTCTGGAATAAACAGCTCGTTCCACTTGACCTCGTTGATATCCTAACAGACCCCTAAATGGCACATCACCAAAGATGATCAACCAGTGGAACGACAGCTCTCAGGCTGTCCCTCTCCCAGAACAGTCGGTCATTCCGTCCAGTCCAAGCAATCCAAGCACGTCAGCTTCCGGCTTCCAGAGTCCATCCATCCGTGATCTCCATGGCAGTCGATAGTGCGGCTCAGTCTCTGGGGTCACACAATCTCTGCTGGTGTGCCCGAAAGGCACATCATAAAAAAAAAACAATCCAGTTGCCCCCCCCCCCCTGTTGGTGTGCCCCAAAGGCACATCAGAATGAAAACAGTTCAAAGAAATCGGCCGGACAAACTTCAATGAAACATCTTAGCATCAATCAGCATGAATACTTCATAATTCAGCATTTACGAATCTAGACCACAGTCCCAGCACTTTATCTACAATTTAGGGTTCAACTAATTGAGCTAGGCCTGTTTTAGGTTCCTATGCGCACATTATTTTAAGTTTACTTTAGACTAGGTAGGCTAAGGCTGTTCAGTAATCAAGGCCAAATTCGTCTACTCTACCTCCATCCCAAGAAACCTCCTACTTGGTCCTCCACTCCCCATTCCCATGGACAAACATCCATCACTTTCAAACCTCATAAATCCAAGAGTACCAGTAGGGGGCATCACAGGGCAGGCTGAGTCTTCAGCAGAAAAAAACATCTCTCTAAGAAATGTTAAAAAACTGATGGAGCCCAGTCTAGGGCACTCCCACTCTGGGCCAATCTGAGCGAGAAGACACCCTGTATTGAATCTAAAAATGAGCCTTACCGAGTAATTTATGGATCTGTGATACCCATCAGATCCTGGTTCTCTATATAACAAAGCAAAAAGATTGCAAGAACTGTAGGTCTAGGTGTGTGTGTGTGTGTGTGTGTGTGTGTGTGTCTAACAGACATTTTCCATTCTTAATCATAAAGCCATAACAATCAACTTAATGCAACATCACAGTATAAACATCATAACAGATAAAATCAAACATGGAAGTCAGTGGAAAAGAGAAAAAATCAGTTTCTTTATACAAGAAGAGTCTGTATGTCAATAACGCAAGAAAAAAACGTCTGTCCAGTCTGAGCACGTGGCAGGCATGAATCTATTCGCGCATAAGTGGTCAGCTCAGGGTTCTCAGGCAATTGCTCCTTCGTGGCAAAGCAAAAAGAGAGAGAGAGGGAAAAAAATTCACAGTTCTCTTGGCATGTTCCTCCCAAACTTTTTAAGTCCTTTTCTTGTTCCTCAGCATGGACAAAAAATGATTTATTGGATGGTAATGAGTGTTCTGTCCTTTTTCAGGCAATAAGCATTTTATCCCCAGTAAGATGCTTTGTGAAGATGGTCGGCAGACACCAGGCCTTGTTTACTGTTGAAGAACAGAAACAAGGTGTAATTAGTGTTCTTATCAAGACTCCCAATCTTGTGTCATTGACCTTCTTCAAACACTTTCACATCCAGATATTTCCGTTCACAATTATCGTGCTCTTAGCTTAACATCCTTTACTGTAATCATTAGATCTTGCATTATTCTTATATTAACGGAAAAACCTTCAAAGTTCATCTTTTTCTGTAGCAGCATTTCTCTATAATTCTTAACCAAATTTTTTCCCATGTGTGTCTCACCTTACAATGTCCAACAGTTGAAAAAATCTCTGCAACAGAAATTTATCATCATATGTTTCATGGCTACTGTGTCAAGGTTTATCTCAACTTATGTAGCACACAAGGAATTGTATTAAAACCTTTCAGAAACTTCTTGCTGAACCAGCTTTAAAAACACCTCACATTTTTCTAAAAAGCCCAACAGAAAAACCCTTAAGTTTGTAAAAGAAAGCTCTACTATATATATTCCCAGAATATTGTTGTTATGGTACTCAGAAGCAACCCTGTGTACTTGTCTTATTTTGAAAAACTCAGCTGGGAAAAAGGAAGTGTGTGCATGCCCACACAAAGTCGTAATTGGCTGCCATTCAGAAAGTGGGTGTAGCCCAGGGCGGAGTCAGTAAGTAGTTCTGTGAATCAGTTTCAGCTTGACGTGCATCGAACCAAAGGACTTCTAGTCGAATACGCCCTTCACCCAAAGCGAAGAGCAATTCTAACCCCATTGTTTTCTTATTTTTTAATCATTTCTGCTTGTTTTAACAGATAGCTTTTGTAAGCAACCCTGATTGTATTTTATGTCCCCCTGTTTGAATCTTGTTTGAAACAAACCTTTAAACTGTAATACGCTGTGAGCAGTAACTCATTGTTTCTCTTTAAAAAAAAATCTCCCCCTGATCATTTAACTGCTCTACACTGCTCTAGATAGATTTTTTATGAGACTTTAAACCTGTTTCAGTCATCTAACATTAGTGTAATTGATAATACACCCAAGCATAATTTTAACCCCAAGTGAATCAACCCCTTAACAAGTACCTAGTTCTTGTTCTCATGTGTTTAGTTTACCCGTGAAAAGCTTTAAGCAGACCTTACTCCAAGTGATTTTCTTTCATTGTCATTTACCCATTATTATTACCGTTGCTTTTTCTACAGTTTTTCCAACTTTAGGATCTGTGTTTTTTTAAGTTATATCACCCAGTGATCTATAAATCCTTATTTTATGTTTGCACTGTGTCTTGTCCCAGCAGATTAAAAATCCCATTCTAGAATTTGCCTTTTTCGTTTCATCAATCACCCTCTAAAGTATTGACCACCCGTTGGTAAATGATCAGCCTTAAGTTTTGCCCTTCTTCTAATTCTTTGTTTAGCCTTATTATCTGCATTTTAATCTGTGGATTAGTGGAATTCTTTGTATGAACACTTCTCTGTGTCCGTATTTGTTTGGCCCTCTATAATTTTGTTCTTTGTGTTTTAAGTGTGAACCTGGTCAGGATAGAGAAAGTCATCTCCGATGCTCCTTTTGGCAACACCAGCGAACCCAAAAACAAAAATGTTCACAGTCAGTGTTAGGTTACAGGTAATCCCTGTGGGAACGCAACGTCGTCTCCTTGGTCCAACCTGGTTCCAAGTGCCTGGATCATCGAAACACTCCACCACCTGTGACAAATCTCTGACATTTTCAAACCACAGCAGCTAATTCCCGGTGTCTCACACCCCCTGTCTGTGAAATGTCTCTCGTCGTAAGCCCAGGCTTTCAGGTTATCTCCTGTTAAGTGTCCCCCTTTAGAGCCCATTTACCCCAAGTTGCATATTGTTGAATCCCCATTTTCAAATGCTCTTTTGTTAAGAGTCCAAGAGTGTGTCCTATGTGCGTTTCCTGAACGCCAACCTCTCCATGTCATGTTCGTGAAACCTTGTAGTTGAATTCCATCACCTGTGAAGCAAAGCAGTCATGCATAGTCGTGTTCAAGATGTTTTTTTAGCACAGCAGGAGTTTCACTGTTGGGTGCCATTGCAGCTCTGATGTTCCTCAGAGCCAACCTTCATGCATTGATATCATGTTCAAGCTGTTATCCTCCTATCATCATCTTGTGTCCAGGAGTCGCTTCTGCTGTCCTGACCAGATTTCAAATGTCCAACTAATTGAATTGAATTGAATTGAATTAATCTAATTGACCTCATTTCTTTTCTGCATGTAAGCAAGAAGACGATCGTTAGATTATCCTGGTCTAAACGAAAATAGTCGGCTAAACTCTGTTTGTGTTTTTTCACTTCTGGATGTTTTAACATATAGTTAAAGGACAACTATTGTGATATTTTGTGTTCGAACAGGGAGATGTTAAGTCTCCTTAAACCTTTTAGGTAACTGCGTACAATTCCAAACTATTTTCACTGGTGCTTTAATCCCTAATTTACCCATGTTATTTAGTAGAATAAGTCATTATTCTAATCTTGCCGTTTTATCCATTTAAATCCTTAATCTTTGTGGTTCTTTATTGATGTCTGCCAGAGTTTACAGGCATCCTAATTATTTGGTTCCTATTCACGCCTCTGCCTACTTTAAGATAGCCAGTAAATGTGTTGCTCACAATTTCTTCTTCGCTTCAACAGGTAGCTTAAAACGTTAAAAGGTTTAGAGTTTATTCTGCTTATATAGGGCTTGGTCGTCATGACGTATTACTTTGTGTGGCCGCCATATTGAATGCCTCCGCGGCTCCGCCCCCGCTACTCAGACTACTGCCTATGACTACCGCATACTGTACTCCCTCTTTCACCCGTGTTTTAATTTGATTAATTTTACCGTAACTTCATTTCAACCATGGTAAACCGTTGCTGTGTTGTGGGCTGTAACAACGCAACACATGATCGCCATGGGAAAAACATAGAAAATGGGTTAACTTTCCACCGCTTTCCTGCCTGGAGGCGCAACCACGGGAGAGACAGCAAGCGCAATGGAGTCATCGGCTCGCTTGGATCGCGGCTTTAAGACTACCGATCATAACTTTCCACAGTATCTCGATGTCAATGAGAGTGTGTTCCCTGCATTTTCATTCTGGTAAGTTAAAGATGCACGGTTTTATTTTATAGCCTACATTGTTTCTTTCCTTCAGCCGCGACACCACATACATGCACATAAATACTAAAACGGCAGCGGGAAAAGGCTCAAATACGTGAGAAACCCGGAGGGTTTAGGGAGGGCTGGCAGTTAACGTTACTAACTAAACCTTTGAAACACATAGCAGCTAGTTAAAAGTACATTACATGTGTGAGTGGTTGTTAGCACTAATGGTTAGCAGGTGCCAGAGCCCATCTGAGCACAGCTTACCTTTTGTACGAGTTACTGTGTTCCCACTGTTTGCTGGCTTTATGATCTGCAGCTCCTGAACCCATCCATCCGTAAACTGCACATGAGACTCCAAGGACTTGTAGCTTTGGAACTGTTCTGAAGTATAGGCGCTCACACCACAAACAAGGTAGCCGAAGACGACTGATATGCAAAACAGTGGCAACAAGTGGTCGTCGGCGCTTCATAATAATGCTGATTTTGTCAACATACCGGTCCCTGGCTTCTCTATTTAATGTGTTCCGGTAAATTTCAGATCTTTTTCGGGATTTTAACATATTTTTTCTATCTATTCTTTCTCAACTCTACTTCAACGTCTTTTCGTTCAACAACGTTATGTCAGAGGTATGTTAACGTTGCGTTGCCATCAATATGGCCGCCACGTCCCACAATGCAACGTGGATCCCAAGCCCTATTGAAAAATTAGCTTGCTCACTCATTTTTTCATTGATTCGTTTATCCAAATAACTGCTGCTGTAATGCCTACTTCAACTTATACGCCCACTAGTTTTTTCATGATAATAATTATCGCTCATTGATGTAAATGTACTTTTTCCCATATCATCTGAATCGCATACATTGTTCTTATCCACTTTCTTTTTACGTTTAAACGGCCCCTCTATGTATCCCACTCGTTGCTTTAATCACCAATATTATTAAGTTGTCAAACCTGTTTAGGTTTAGCATAATTTCTTAAGCTGCTCTATGCTTTCATCACGTAACGTGCAAAGTAAATTTCTTTTAGTGGTGTCCCCTATATCTTCTCGTGCACCTTGTGTTTTACGAAGCTTGTTGTATCTTAAAAGTGCCTCTTTGAATCTTATTCAAACCCCTTGTGGGGTTAATAGAATCCCAAAACATATCTATATATGTTTTAGATGATTTAAATAAAAACTTGGTTAGAAAAGTAAAAGAAAATCCTTCTTATCAGCGGCATCTTATCTCATGGTGATCGGGCCAGAACCTCTCTCCCGAATGTGTTTGACCTTCATATAGCTCGCTAATAACAGCTCTGACTTAAAACAATTAACATCCTAGGGGTTTAATAACAATCTTGATTGCTTTTAATCTGAAAGTTTTCTCTTAAGCGCATCCGCCAATGTGTTTGTTTCTAATGTGTGTTTTGTTTTTTAATTGTGTACAGGAAAATCTGATGTGAAATGCAGAAGGGGTGTCTGCCAACTCATCTTTGTTTCGTGTTGCGGTCCATTGAAGGTTATCCGATGCCTCTGTCTTTGCCCCCGCAATTAGTTGTCCATTTTCAGTCCTCATGTCTGAGTTCAGCAGCACAACATCCTTCCAGGACGAGCATTGTCCATGAATCTTTTTTCTCCAATCGTTGTGCCTGAAACCACAAGGAATTTTGCCAGCATTTTGCCAATTTGGATTTTTTCCCAAATTAAACTGTCTAATACAAGAATTATCCATCTTCATCCGTAGTGTAGTGTACATAAGTTGAAAAGAAAACATTTAAAACAAAAATTACAGTAAAACTGTCTCAAAACAAAATCAACCACATCGTTCCCTCTAAAACGAACTATTCTTAAAGTTCTTCACCTTTACCCCAGATCTTGATCCCTTAAAAATGTATCCAAGCAAAAATATTTTCACAGATAGTTCAACCTCTTTGTATAAGTTAAATAATAAAAAAACATAATTCTCTTAACCTTGTAGCATCACATTCCCCATTAAACCTCTATGCAGCTTCTGTAGAAATTACTGATTTTTGTCCAAAATTTGATTAAAACTGGATTAGGCAAGTACATCACCTTTTTTCCTCCGTCTCCTGGACCACTGTGGCACCGCTTGGTACTAGTTTGTCTCTGAGAATGCCTAAGAAAAGACACTAAAATCTCTGTGTTAGCACATTCCAATTATATATGACCAGGTTTCTTTGCAAGAAAAAAGGCAGAAAACAGGATAGAAATGTTAATGTGAGTCAGTGGAGAGATAAACAGTGGGAAGGGGTACATGAAAAATTTCTAAAGCCACCTTTCTACCGCTAGAAGGTCTCAATATTATCTGGCCTAAGTTTGTTAAAACTTGGCATAATTTAGTCACCTTTGTCAATCTCTGCATGTCCATTTTAGATCATGACTTCTTACCATACGACCTGAAAGAGCTCACTTTCCAGAGTCTTCTGTTGGAACAAAGGTGGCTTTGCAGCTTCATCTCCCATCATCTGAAAGAAGTAACTCAGAGAGAAACAATTTTGTTAGTGTATTAGGTGACAAAAGAAAACCTGGTCTTTTTAGTGTCTTGGTTCTTAACGTGATGTGTCTAAGTTCTTGGTTGGTCCAGGGGAGGTAGGAATCTCTCGTTCCTTTTCTTTCAGCATTTTGTATTAAAACATCTCCTTCTCTTAATTTATCTGCCAAGCAACCTTGAATGTTGTCACTTTTTTGCCACTGGTGATGCAAAAATTAAAGCAAAGGAATCATTTAACAAAGAAATAACCAAAATATATATATAAAACAAGAAAATCCAAAAATAAAATGTCTCCCAAAGAGCGTAATCTGTCTGTTCGATGTTTACATCATGTTCAGATTTGTTTTATCATATTTATTGTCCATGTTTCAGGCTGAACTGTCCCTCTGAGGTTCGCCTCAGCTCAGCATAACTAATAACATCAGATGGTTTTGTAACTGATTAGGCGCTAAATGTGGTCTTCGTGAAATTCTCTAAATGTTTCTTTAGTTGCATTCAAATTCCAAGTAGAAAGGAAATAAAATAAATGAACAGAAAACCCTTGGGAAAAGCAACCATATTTAGTTCCATACAGTTTTGTTCAAACCCAAAACACATTTTTTTACATCTATTTAAAGGTATACTATGCAACCGGGGTTGATTTTCCAGCGAGGCTCCCCCCAGAGGGCCAAAGTAAAAGTGCACTGTCATAAAGATGCTCAGCTGTTCTGGGGTCCATTCTTCGTACGTTGCTTAAAACATCCAAGATGATTTCATCCGGCTAATCATTATCCGGCTAATTGGGTTCTTCGAACACGCCTGTTGTTTACGATTAGTATCACTGGATTGAGTTATCTAAGACAACTGTGCGTTCATGCGTTTGTTTAAAAGGGTAAATGTATCGATAGTAGAAACAATGATCAGCAGTGCTGCTATTGGCTGTTCAGCATGGCCAAAGAACGCCCGCAGTTTTTTTTCCCAGTAGAACAAGAGCTTTTAAAAGAAGGTTATGCCAAATTTGAGTCAATTAGAACAATAGGGAACACCTCAAAGTCTGCTAAAACCAGGAGAGAGGGCTGGCAAACAGCAGCAGACAAATTAAATTGTAAATACTGTCCATGATAGATGTTTCTATCACTTTCTACAGTATATATTTTTGCATTTTAATAATTTCTTAAGTGCTTTGTTCTTTTATGTCAGAGCCTCCACGGGAGCTACTAGAACATGGGGAAAAAAGTGAAGTACAAGAATATTCTACAAAATGATAGCCTTTAATTATTATACTGTATTTTAAAAAGCAACTTCTTCCTCTTTTTTAAAAGCCACTGTTAAATTATGTATTTGTCTGTTTTTAACAGCCACCAATAAGAAGGCTGAAAAAAATCGGGTTCTTTTTACTTTTACATGTTTAACCCTTTTTCTTCTTTTTTTTCACAAAATGACTCAAGGTGCCACCTGTTCCCTATATTAACGGCATCTTCAACAAAAGAAAAAGTATTTTGACCTGAAAATAAAATACAAATTAAGAGGAGAAATGTAACTCCACAACGTGAAAAAGAGAAAAACTGTACTAGAGATCGAGTTGCTTCAAAATGACCTTCAGAGTAAATTCTAATACACCATTTTACACATAGTAGTATTACTGACTTTACATAACTATCTCTTACTGCAGGCAAAAGATGACTTGCTGACTTTTCTTTATAAATAATTGTTTAAATAAAATGACAGGAACAAAGCATTATTTGTTTCGTCTTTTATTGAACAAAAAAAAAATGGTGTTCCACAATTCTGTCCCTTCCTCTGCCACTAGGTGGTCCAAGTGCGTTGGCTAGACACAGAGTTCCCTATCTCCTCCGCTACGATCTAATCCTGTTTACATGAAATAAACTTGCTCGGGAGCAGGCTCAACTTTGCGCACATGTTGCTATGACAGCAAGTCCGGGATGAGTTTCGAAGAACCAAACTATCCAAGATCCTGCCAAATCGTCAACAATGAAATCCTGCTAACTGAGTTAGCGACGTACGAAGAACGGACCCCTGGTTTCTCTGTCAAGCCAGGCGCGGTTGTTTTGAGCTTAGCAGACAGGCGAACGCAATGAAAAGTCGAAAAAACGGCAGTACAAACAATGACTAACACAGTGAAAGTATGAATATCAGGGTTTCCCGCAGCGCCATCGCCAAACTCACGCTACCACCTTGCCAACATTCAAAAAAATAAATAATTAAATAAATAATAATAATAATAATATAATAATAATAAAAACTTGATATGCTTGCATGTTTATTTGACGTTAACACGCGGTTCTTTGTTGTTGCTTTCGCGCGTGCATATAGTGAATGGCAGGGCAAAAACACATGGAGTTGTCGCCGTAAAGCAAGACCAACTCTCGCGGTCTTGCACGAGACTTCTGAGCCTGTGGGTGCGGGCCGAGGGCTCTTGCAATAGCGTACCGCGCACGTGACGTCACAGTCTCAAGAGCAATGGCCCTTTTGCCGCTTAGGTAGGGCATACATGTAGAGAACGCCCGTAGCAACCAGCTATTACACGCACAACAGAACCAGCGATATGACCGACTTTGCAGCCATTAAACTTTCCCAAGACGATGTCCCAGGCGCACGGATTACTGGTCGCACTGTCGAAGAACACACCAACCTTCAGCTCAAACGATGGCTTGAGTGTCGAGGGCTTAAAAAGACCGGAAAACGGGCCGAGTTGATCGAACGGTAAGCTTTGTTTTTTTTTCCTGCGTGGCGGTCATGGCGTCGTCGGCCGTTTTTTTGTTTGTAATCATCGTCCAGGGATCGGTATATGTTTAATGTTTGTCTTATTTGAAATGTTTTTGAGTAAGCTATCCTGGTAGCAGGGTATCATGTTAGCGCTACCATGATAGCCTATATGCTATCATGGTAGCAGGTGCTTCATTATTAACATGTCGGCCACCAAAATACTGTTACCTGTTCACTACTTGATGTCGCTGGAATTGGGTCAGGATGTTCTTCGGTTGGGCCCTTTCCTCCGACAAAATGCTTGCTACATATGTAGATGAATTTGGTAACTTTTTCCGGGTTGAACTGTTGTGTAGGGCGACCGCACCGGTGAACCCAGCGCACACATTTCTCCTTGGCAGTCTTAAAGAAAACATCCTTCATATGCGGCTGATCAGCGTACCTCGAGTCGCTGTTGCACGTTCCATAGCAACAATGTTTAAGAACCATGGTTTTAGATTTGGAAAAAGCAGTCGTTTACCGAGTAAAACCAAGGGTAATGCACGTCTCTTTTACAGCGAAACAGCGGCGGACTATGCAAGCTTGCCCTACTGAGTACCACGTGATGTGACGTCGTCGTGACGTTACGTTTCTAAAAATAGCTCGCTCGCGGTACGCTATTGCAAGTACGGTATTTCCCCCACAGACCACCAGGGCGGCCGAGAAAACCTTTGTTCGACCTGAAATGACTCATTTAATCATCCAAAACGGTATGGAACACATTAATTAACTGAAAAATGTTGCATAGTATGCCTTTAAATCAAAGATCATGTATATCTAAACTCCTTTCAAATGGACTGGTTTGTGATTACATTTTATTACTGTAGGGCTAAAAACAAGTGATAGGATCTAATTTCCCACAGTAAACTCAAGAAGCTTTATGTATGGATTATTACCAGTTTAAATTTTTAACAAAGCTGAAATATTTTTTATTCAAGCCATGTTAATCTCTCAGTTTATCAATTTAATTTGGCCGGATATTTAATGTGGGAAGAAAACAAACTTTGTTATTGAAATCTCCCTTTTCCTTCTTCAGCTTTTGACCTATTTCATGCTTAAAAATGTATTTGAATTACGAAGATGCAGTCTCCATAAACAAATTAACATTTTTGAAACCATGATATTTATAATTTGAACTGAATTAATTCACACAGACGAACGTTTAGTTACATACGATACATACATACAGTTACATAGAAACGACGTCATTCAGACAAACAAACACACGCAGGCCTTTACTTCTGACGGGGAGGGAGGGCTGGTCAGATCCTAACGACGGTTATGGCAGCGTCTTTCAAAATGCCCTGGCCAACCACATGTCCAGCACAAGGGCACATCGTAATCTTTGGTTGGTCCCTTTCTATGATTTCTGTACCACGGTGTATCTCTACTGGGAATTTGACCCCATGGAGGTCTCTGATACATCTGAAATGGGACATCTGGAGGGAGGGACCACACAACCTGGTCTGAACCAAACACAGGTGTCGGGACAATAATCTGAGCTTTTGCAACATTCTTCTTCTTCCTTCTTGTACTTTGTTTGTCTCTCAGCTTTTTTAGCTGTTCAGCTAAGAGTTGTTGTTCTAACTTCTGTGAATCACTGCTAATCTGTTTCATATTCTTTTCACCCCTATCCAGCTGATGTACCAAGGCAGCCATCCATTGATCTAAAGGCATATCATAACTTGCAACCATTCTGTCCATGTCCTCCTTAACATCCTCGGTTTGGCCCTTTAACATTGCCTGTTTAAAGGCAAGGCAAGGCAAATTTATTTTTATAGCACAATTCAGTACAGAGACAATGCAAAGTGCTTTACATGATTAAAATATAGGAATAAAAGCAAGCAGGGATAGAATGTAGAAACAAAAAAGAACATTTAAAAACAGTAAAACAGTTTAACTTGAACATTCAAAGGCAATTTTAAACAAATGTGTTTTTAATCTCGATTTAAAGGAACTCAGGCTTTCAGCACTTTTACAGTTTTCTGGAAGTTTGTTCCAGATAAGTGGAGCATAGGAACTAAATGCTGCTTCTCCGTGTTTGGTTCGTGTTCTAGGTATGCAGAGAAGGCTGGAGCCAGAAGACCTGAGTGGTCTGGAGGGTTGATACACTGATAACAAGTCTGTGATGTATTTAGGTGCTAAGCCATTTAGGGATTTATAGACTAACAGAAGTATTTTAAAGTCTATTCTCTGAGATACAGGGAGCCAGTGTAATGATTTTAGAACTGGGGTGATGTTCTCTACTTTCTTAGTCTTGGTGAGGACGCGGGCAGCAGCGTTCTGGATCAGCTGCAGCTGTCTGATCCACTTTTTAGGCAGACCTGTGAAAACACCGTTGCAGTAATCAATTCTACTAAAAATAAACGCATGGATTAGTTTTTCCAGATCCTACTGAGACATTAGTCCTTTAATCCTGGAAATGTTCCTCAGGTGATAGAAAGCCGACCTTGTAATTGTCTTTAGATGCTTTTGAAGGTTCAGGTCTGAGTCCATCACTACACCCAGGTTGTGGGCCTGATTAGTGTGTTTTAGCTGAAGCGACTGAAGCTGTGTGCTAAAGAGTTCCTGCAGCGTGCCTGCAGGAATCTTCAAGAATACTTTGATCCAAAGGTGCGCCCCTTCTCTTGGATCAGGGAGCATGTTCCTCAGCTGAACACCGTCAGCACATGATATGGGGTTGTAAGCAACTGCATGCACCTGTCCTGTAGCACTGTGAGTCTGAAACAATGGCAGTTGCACACTTTGTTTTGTTGCAGGTAAAGAAAGATCAGTTTCGTTAGAATGCAGATTATATCTGGGGCCCTTTTCCGCCCTGTATTTGCGCGTGTCATCTGTTTTCATAACATCTGTATCATCTGATTCTGCAGTTTTAAGAGCGTGTCTTACCACTTGTTCTATTGCATCCCGTAGCTGGTCTCGTTTGTGTTTATCTAACCTACTTTTTCCATGTATGGGTCTTACGTCACAGCTTATCTGTCCCCTACCTAACTCCATACCAGGCACATGCTCTGAAGGGTGGATGAAGTCACCACACTCCTGGCCTTGGATAACAGTTCTCTAGTATCACCACACAGATTGTTTTGCATAACAGCGGCTGCACCAGAAGCAGACATGTCCGGAATGACTGGAGGAGTTGTGTACTTACCTTTTTGTTTGAAAGAAGATGATTCACTTACCCCCTGCAGACTATCACTCTCTTGTTGTTTGTCGAGGCCTGAGAAGCATATGCTGAAATAAAGTTCGGTTAGTTTTATCAAGCCTGCTATTTTGATTTCCTCTTTTTGGCATTTTTCCAGAGCAAACTCACCAGCACCAGCCGTTTTTACTTGTGCTTGGGCTAGTCTATTTTTTAACATTTGTACAGGGTTCCCACGGGTCCTTGAAATCCTTGAAAGTTTGTGAATCTGAAAAAATAAATTCAAGGCCCTTGAAAGTTCTTGAAAACAGCCAAAAAAACACCTTGTCCTTGAAAGTCCTTGAAATTTTTTTTGTGGGGTTGAAAGTTCACACGGATGACGACTCATGTGTCATTATTTTACTGCCACACGATCTTTTAAAATTATTTTGATTCCACAGACTTTTAATTTGCAAAAGTACGTTCGCTCTTTGTTAGTTGGTAGGCTACGGTTTAGGCCTACGTGCGTCCAGTAGGTCAGTGGTTCCCAACCTTTATTTCTTGAAGCCCCCCCTGCTGAAGTCCAAGACAAGCCAAGCCCCCCCAAGCCTTACACAGGCCCGCACAAACGTATCAAAAGATTAAAGTGATTTGTGATGAACATTTATTTATTTGAAAAATAAAGAATAAATGGCAGCTATGTCATTTTGTTCTTATTATTTTTGATTAATAATGTATTTTTTATGTCAACGGTACAGTGCACAGAAATTAACTCCAAACTCCAAAAAAGAGAGCTAACATATAAACTTCAAACCTAAGCTTAACTTTCATCAGCATGTCCACATTTTCAATATATTTTCCAGTTCTAATTTACAAACATGCATAAAGTAAAAACTAAAAAAAAAAACAGTCCCATGTGATTATACACACTCAACTACTGGCTTAAAAAATAAAATTATACAACAGTTTCAGAAACCAGTACTAAACTTACAACTTTTTTTACTTCTTATTTGTTCAGTTACTAATGGGTACCTTGAGCTTGCATATTTTTGACCAGGGATGCGATGTCAGGTTTGATTGTTTTGATAGCCAGTCTAAAGTCCTGGTGAACATCGAGTCTGTTTCTGACTTTAGTTTTTATTGTTAATAGCGCGCTGAAAGCTGCTTCAGACAGGTATGTAGTGCTAAATGGGAGAATAACCCTGGTTGTTGCGTGTTTGGCCAATGTGGGACCGACAGCATGTCCTTTGGCAATCCAGAACTTTTTAAATCTGTTTTCCTGGAAAAATCTTTTGGACACGGAATCAGCTTGAAGGTCACAAAGCTCATCTTCACAGCCGATGTATTCTACGTCCTTCGGGGTGGAAACGTAGGGGTCCAACACCCACGATTCTCTGGATAAATACTGGTCCATGTCGGCAAAGCGGCTCTGAATCTCATCGCGGAGAAGGTTCATGTGCCGCGTAAACTCCGTGCGCAAAGACGCACGCACAGCGCCACCAGACTGTTTCAGCAGCAGCGGGAAATGCTGCAAGTCCCCCTTTGACATTTTAGAGACTCTGTATTCCAGTTTGCGCACAAAAGCGTCCAGGGCGTTTTTGCAAAGCATGATGTTCGATTCTGGCCCCTGCATCCGCTTGTTTGTTTCGTTGAACAAAGTGAATGTGTCTGCCAGATAAGCAGCTTTGATCCAAAACGCGTCAGTCAGTTGTTCAAAGAGTGGCCGATTGTGATCTTGGATGAATTCTTTTATTTTTTCTTGTAGCTCAATAAAACGCACAAGCACGAGTCCACGCGACAACCACCTCACCTCGGTGTGTAGCAGCAGTGTTTGATGCGCTTCGTCCTCGCACAGCTGGGCAAAAAGTCTTTTATTAGAAGGGTGAGCTTTGATGAAGTTTACAACTTTAACTACAGTTGATGGTGTGTCGCTGACGAGTTCTCCACATATTTTTCTTTTTTAGATAACGTATCACAAGATCGTTTTAGGAGTAAGTTGATGGTTGATGGTATCAGATTGCCAGATCCACACAGCAAAAGCCTGAAGGGACGGAGCGAGTCTGTGAAATGCTGGCCAAGTGTTCCGTACCGCGACATATACAACGGATTATTTTGGTGTTTTTGTCTTGTTAAAATGGGTGGGGGTGTCGGCGACATTGCAGCGTAAACACAGACGTACTAGCGCGCGTGAACGGGGGCGTAATGCAGTCGCTGTCTGCAGCAGCAGCCGCTGTCTGCGCTGCAACTGTTGCTGCTGCGCATCGACTCCGCTTCTCTCGGCCCCGTGTAGTGATCGCCACCTCCCCTCCGCCGCTATTTAAGTAGAACAATGACTAGAGCAGAATTAAGTTGTATTTACCGGAGATGAAGTGTAGACTGCAAATTCTGTCGCAGTATGATGGCTCCCACAGTCCATTGGGAGTGTCTGCTTGCGCTCTTTTCATTGAAAATATCAATTTCTTTCTTCGTCCTTCCTCCTTCGGTAAACGACAGAAACGTACATCCAACGATTTGGAATGCCTCTGTGTGCAACCGGGAGCACAACAAGTCGTAGGCATTGTTTAGATTCCAAAAATAAACGAACTAAAAGCACGCTCTAATATTCACCCGTTTTGTCATGTAGTAGACGGGAACAGTACTGTTTTTTGCCTACCAGCGGGACCCGGATGTAGCGCTGACGTCACGCGTGAACCAAAAATTATTCAACCTTAGACCAAAATATTTTATACAATTTATAAATATTGTAAAATATTTAGGGGGGGGGCGCCAGAGAGGGGGGAAAAATTTGTTATTCCGCCATAGTGTCTCTTTATGGTTCATTTTGCTGGTCTCAAACCCGGGTAAAGGAGGAGGGTTAGTAAAATGCACTGAAATTGTGTCTTTAACAACAGTAACAAAAGCCTGAGAATGATTTAAATATATCTCTGAGCAGCTTTCTGGCAACCGTGGCACTTTAAACAGAAGTGAATAACTAGCTTAATTAAAGATGAAAGTAAGTGAAACAAATTGATATAATTCTGAACATCTCAATGCTGCACTTTTGTCTGTAAAATTCCATGAAACGGTAGGCTAATATACATCTTATATGTAATGTAGGATGGCATAGCCATATCCTACATACTGTGGATATAAATGTAGGCTATTAATATGATCAATATAAATAAATGTAGGCTATAAGTTAAGTCCACTTTCTTGCATTGCTTCTGACCCAACAACTTCTATGCCGTTTAGTCTTTTATTGAATTTGCATTGTATTAAAATATGATAACCTATTCAGCGGTCACAGTAGGTAAATGCCGGAAATGCAGGAAATTGGTCCTGGAAAGTCCTTGAAAGGTCCTTGATTTTGATGTTCACCAAGGTGTGGGAACCCTGTTTGTAAATAGTGAGTACACAACTGGGCTTCTGGCGGAGGCCCCTCTGCATCACCAAAAACCCCGTCTCCCCTCATTTTTTCGCACCACTCCTCAAATTGTTTCAGATGATGTTCAGCATCTTTGTGTGGAAAGCTTGTCACTATGCACTCTTTTCCTGTCTCCAGCAGTGTTCTTAAAGAACATCCCTGGAGCTCATTTACTACTGGATGTTCAGCCATTCCAGCACTCACACGTTTTGGCTAACCTGCCGGTATAACACCCGGAGCCCGGTCCAATGAGAGCTTATTTTTTATCTCTCAGACACCAAAACTTATTATGTTTCTATATGCCTTATTATAGTGTTTTTACACGGCAGTTTCAATGAGCAAGTGTACTCTGGATGAGCAGGTTAAGATAAGATAAGATAGTCTTTATTGATCTCACAATGGAGAAATTCACTCGTCACATCGGCTCATACAAGAAGGTGCAGAGTAGGGGAGGTGCATTCAGTTAGATACAGTGAATCTTCATATATACAATGGATCAAAAAGAATACCAAAAAATACAAAAAAGGAAATAGGAATGGGCATATGATGTCTCATTTACATTCTTAGTGGTCTATATATATATATATATATATATATATATATATATATATATATATATATATATATATATATATATAAACATATATCTATGCGCCTACATACATACGTAGCTACGCGTATATATGTGCATATACATTGTATACATTTGTACATACATACATACATGTGTACTGACTTATGTTAAGGTGTTGATAGCAGCAGAAGTCACTACATCAGGATTATTGCACGGGTTGTTATACGTCACCTGAACAGGTGCACCCTTACCCACTGGCTCAATGTCAATAACGTGTCACACACACACACACACAAACAAACAAACACATACATACTTTTTCTGGCCAAGCTTCAGTTAACTCTGTACGTACCCTTTTTACTTACCTTTTTGAAATATAGTTGGACTGGCAGCTTTTAAAGTTCTTTAAGAGAACTTTTGGAGCAATCGAAACCAAAAATCCAATGGCTGGCAGCTTTTGGAACCATTTATGGTGGTCCCTGGACTCTAAACCTAAGCCAACTCATACGCGCTCGTTTTTCGAAAAGGCAGCTTTATATTTCCGTGAAAATGAAGAATTTTATGTTTGTCCCCACGAAAATAAAGGGCTCTAAACCCGCATTTCTAGGCTACACGATGTTTTAGAAGCCACGCGTAACGGCGTGCCTTTCAGTCAGAATGGCAGCTTTTATGCTGATCACAGAGGAAGACGTATCTTCCTCTGTGCCTAACAAGGGGACCCTCTAAACCCAATATTCTCAGAATGGCAGCTTTTATGCTAAACACGGAGTAAGACGTAACTTCCTCTGTGCCTAACAAAGGAACCTTCTAAACCCAAATTCTCAAGGTTCACAGTATTTTCAGAGACCTGGCCAGGGTCTCCCGGACTTTCACCGCTGTGACCGCACGCAAATCCCGAGTTTTTACCGACACGTTTGCAAACAATTATCCTCAAACTTTTCTCTGCCTTTAGGAGTGCAAAAAGTCGGCCCTTCCAGGAAGAAAAAGACACTAGGAGATAAATGGAATCTTCTTACCTTTTTGTGTGTTTTTCCTCTGGAATGACATCCTGGCCGGAAAACGGAAGGTGGCACGCCGCCCTTTGGGACCGGGCGGAAACACTAATTTGTTATCATCTTCACCATAACCCGTCTACGGTGAAACACCCTCGGTGGACCCAGCTCTTTTTACCCAGTCAGGCGACCCCCACTTACTTATTACCTTGAATGTAGGATGCATAAAACAGACAAGTATACTTTTAGTTATATTTTATCTACGTAAAGACAGAGAAACAGTTACAGTCACACCAGCGCTGATGGGCTCTTGATCGGCAAGAAGCCCCGATTGCTCATTACAGAAACATTATAAAGGAGTTTAGGTTAACACCCATATAAGGCAGTACACATCCAACCGGTGTCATCAGTAGATAAACTTTGTCACCTCCGGGGTGGTATCTGATAGATATGTGCCAATCTTTTTGGGTCAGTGCCATCTAAGTGTGCCATGCAGTTCTGAGATAAACAGCTCGATCCACTTGACCTCGTTGATATCCTAACAGCCTCCTAGGCAAATGACGTGATGACGATGACTGGTAGGCTATGCTCACATCAAATGTCCACCTGTCATCCCCGTCATTACTTAGTTCGATAGCTGCTCTTCACCGAGCCCGGCTGAGAAGCGAAGCAGGGATGTGTTGTGCTTTGTTCCTCTCCTTCAGGGAACAGTATTTACATGCATAACATAACGTTCCCTTTCAGTTGATTCACTCAGTATAACACATGAGAATGGGACATATATAAATGCCCTGCAGAGCAGCCATCAAACCCTGGTCAGGCACAGCACACTAGTGGAGCCATTTCGACACAGCAGAAAGGACAGTGTGAGCCAGAGAAGGGGCTGTCATGTCCAAACAATAAAAATTAGTGAATGTGTGGGGCGTGGACCAGCTGGCCACAGCACAAATAACCCGTCTCGGTATGCCTCTAAACGAGGCCCAGGAGGTAGCTACACCCCTGGTGAGTGAGCTCTTACACCATGAGGCATAGGGAGTCCTCTTCACCAATAAGCTACAGCAGGGGTGTCAAACTCAATTTCACCAAGGGCCACTTCAGCATATAGGCCACCCTGAACAGGCCACATTGACGGTATAAATCAGGAATGCCCAAGTGCAGTCCTCCAGACTGCAACTTTTAGATGCGTCCCTGCTAAAAACATACCCCAGACAAGAGGTTGAATTCCTTCATTAGGCCTCATTCATAGGCCTCTACCGGAGGCCTATGAATGAGTCAATGATCCAGGTGTGTTGGAGAAGGAACGCGTCTAAAGTTGCAGAGCATAAATGTATGAAAATACAATGTTAAAAATAAATTAAACAACACCTCATATTGTTAAATAACTGCTTTTATGTATTGAAGTGTTAAATATTACATTTCAGTTTGCATGGATGTAAAATTATAATAGGACTCTAGCCAGATTGATATCGCTCCGCCTAGCTTCACTCACATCCATCTGGGACATCTCCCATAGAGAGTGATTTCTCCAACCAATTTTATTGCATAGCCAATTAGGACGCAGGGCTGGAGTTTCATAGATGTGACGTAGAGAAGCGACCGTGATGTGAGACAGACAGCAATGGCGGCTCGCATCGAGGAAGCAAGCGCTAACATTGATGCTGCTATTTCTTCCGTGTTGTCCAATTTACCTAATATTGTTTCATTAAAAGAACATCAGAGAACGGCTTTGAAGGCTTTTGTTGGTGGAAACGATGTTTTCGCCCTTCTCCAGACCGGATTTGGCAAGTTTTGTTTTCCGGGGCGCGCCCGTGGCGGAGCGGTTAGCGCAAACCATAATAAGAGGCCTTTAGTCCTCGACGCGGTCGGCCCGGGATCGACTCCGACCCGCGGCGCTTTGCCGCCTGTCTCCCCCCTCTTCCTGTCAGCTCACTGTCAATAAATTGCGTGCCACTAGAGCTGCAAACATATTTTAAAAAAAAGGTTTTGTTTTTTCCTGCGTCGCTCTCACAGCGTCACAGGTTGGCTTCAGTGTGAGTGGTTGAAATAGCACGTTGTAAAGCCAGTTCAGACGTGACGACTTGCAGTAATTCGGGACATGACGGACTGCGTTTCCCATGATGCAATGTGGTCAAAATGGCCACCAACTCCCATCATGCAACGCAACCCAAAATGTCCGCCGCCCTAGCAACCGATAACGTTGCTAGGCAAAATTGATAAAACTCGTTTGCGCCTTGCAATCGGCCTTCTTCCCTGGCACACCGCCAACCTGAGAAGACACACAGCTGTTTCACTTCGTTGGGGTAATCCCACGCCACGTGCTCGATAACTTCGCTGGACCGAAGGTTGTTGAAGCAAACTTATCCCTGCATTAATTATAGCAGGAATTCGACTTAAAAAGGTACTTTTTAATTCTCTCTGATCAAAGACTGGTAGCCACCTTTTCTCTCAGTGATCGAAAGAGGACTACGCTTTTGCTGGGCCGAGCAAAGCGACTGTAAGCCCGGAGGAAGAGACGAAAGAGCTCCTTCATCCCGCCCCCGCTGCTGCCCGCTCCTGCCTACAACCGCACACCTGCGGTCGTCAAGAGCTCCAGGACACTTGCGGACTCCGGAGCCGGGATTTAACTCCTGAATCACTTCAAAGTAACGGGGTTCTCCCTTTTTATTTCTTTCAGAAGTGCCTGGGCAGGTGTAGGAACTTAGGCTAATGCTTTTTACTCCAAGACAGAGTTGGGTTTTTTTTTGCTGAATATTTTCTTTGTCTTCTTTGTCTTGATTTTTGCTGTGAATGATTTGTGGTCTGTGAAGACCCCGCCGTGGGTACTTCTGTAAACCTTTTCCCATTTTCTTCCATCTTTCCCTCTCTCTCTCTGCTCTCCTTATCAGTTGAGGCGATCGCTTTGTGTGAGACTTAGTTTGAGGTTTTTCTTTAAACTCATCGGTTAGCCGCGCCCTCTCGAAGGGAGGTATTACCCCATCAGCGTAAGCGTGGTTACGTCATTAGGACCTCCCCTCACGCATCACACAAATTTGTAGATCATACGTCATCATAGTCGCCATCTATGTCAAATGCCGACGTCTTGAATGTGTGGTTTAAACAACTGTTAGTTGAACTAAGATTCGCCAACCGCTCATTCTAATCCATTTGTTTTTTTTTTTTTGTTTTTTTTGTGTTCTTTTATTTCCACATATATTTTGCATGTTTAGTTTTAGTAGTGAGTAAGATTTCCAAGGTTGTTGAATCAGAGAATTACTGTAACAGGGAATTGCTTTTGGTTCAATAAAACCAACAACTGCGGAATAGAAATTGTTTTGTGTTCAATCCAATTCACAGTTGCATGGTTTTTCAGAATTCAGAGCTACCTCCTTTTGGAGTTAACATCTGATATTAATACAGAGACGTCATCATTGGATTGGTGATAAGGAATAAGGATTTAAACTCTAATTGCAGTTATATTGGGGTTCTCACAATCTGCCGGATAAACCTCTTCGCTTAAAATCCGACCATTTCATTTATTCCAGCATAAATGAGTTCATAACAGCTATTTAACTAATGCATTAGTAGTATAAATCATTACAAGCTTCTTGTTAACATCACCACCATTTGAACTATATTTTGTTATAGCGGAATTTTGAGTTGAATGACTTATTACTTAAATTATAATACCAAATTAAAACCGCAAGCGGTGATGAGCGGCCCTCGCAGCAAAGCGCCGCTCCGGCCTTGGCCACCGCTGGGATTTGCGCACCGCCGGCCGCCCGCCACCGCAGATGCTGTCACGCATTTTGCCAGCCCGTCCACTGGGCGATTTACACGAACGTGTTCGGCAGCGCTCCCCCACGACTCACAAAAAATCTGGTGCAGATTCACCACAACGGACCGGTATAGCGCCCGCTTCACAGCAGACGCCGCACCAATCCGCCTGTCGATCTCCCGCTCCATCTTCCCCTCATTCGTGAACAAGACCCCAAGATACTTGAACTTCTCCACTAGAAGCTGGCCCTTGGGACTTTCCTTTTTTAAAAAGCTTATAGTTAGAGTGGCTCATGTTACCCTGAGCTACCTCTATAGTTATGCTGCTATAGGTTTAGGCTACTGCAGGACATCAGGGTCTATTGTTCTTCAATTTTGAATGACTGTTGTAATTTCAGCTTTTAACTTTTTGATTTTTCTTTTTTCTTCATAGTAGGCACACCTGGTCTGGCGTTCTGTTAGCTGTGGCTTCATCCAGGGAAGACAGATCACCCGCTACTACCATCTAATGTAGAACTTCTGTGCTTTTTTTGTCTCTCTTGTTGTGTCTCTGTTCTGTCTTCTGTAACCCCCAGTCTGTCGAGGCAGATGACCGTTCATACTGAGCCCGGTTCTGCTGGAGGTTTTTCCTTCCCGTTAATGGGGAGTTTTTTTTCCTGCTGTCGCTTCATGCTTGCTCAGTAGGTAGGATTGCTGCAAAGCCATGGACAATGCAGACGACTCTCCCTGTGGCTCTACGCTTCTTCAAGAGAGAATGCTACTTGTCAAGACTTTGATGCAATGAACTGGTTCCCTTATATAGGAATTTTTGTGTATAATCTGACCCAATCTGTATAATCTGATTGATTTTGACGTTGTAAAGTGCCTTGAGATGACATATTTCATGAATTGTCGCTATATAAATAACATTGAATTGCATCATCTCTTCAGACCAAATAAACGGGCTGCACAGTGGCGCAGTGGGTAGCACTGTTGCCTTGCAGCAAGAAGGTCCTGGGTTCGAGTACACCCCTGGGTCTTTCTGCATGGAGTTTGCATGTTCTCCCTGTGCATGCGTGGGTTCTCTCCGGGTACTCCGGCTTCCTCCCACAGTCCAAAAACATGACTGTTAGGTTAATTGGCTTCTCCAAATTGTCCTTAGGTGTGAGTGTGTGCGTGAATGGTTGTTTGTCCTGTTTGTCTCTCTATGTTGCCCTGCGACAGACTGGCGACCTGTCCAGGGTGTACCCCGCCTCTCGCCCAGTGAACGCTGGAGATAGGCACCAGCAACCCCCGCGACCCCATGAGGGATTAAGCGGTATGGAAGATGGATGGATGGATGGATGGATGCATCATCTCTTCAGACCAAATAAACTATCACATTTTTTGAGACAGTTATCTCATTTTAAAGATATAATCATCTAACAGTATTACTCTTAGCAAGTTAAAGCTCCATAATAATTTTAGACCAGGTTTTAGTTCCACTCTTTTATTATGCACATCTAGGCTACCTATAAATATAAAGTATGGTATGCCAAAAAACATTTTCAACAAAAGGCAATTTTAGTAATGGCCTTGCGATTTTATATATAAGCATTAAAAATGATAATATTTCACCAATTTTCACAGCAAGATGGAAATAACAACTATCCAACATTTTAAGATTTTGTAAAAACTTTTTTCCTTTTTTACCTACCTTTTGAAATTAATACTTGTTTCTACTTCTCCAAAATTAAACTTCAAGAAAACTATTGTGCTGTCCTGGGGCCATATGCAGCTAGACAGCTAGGACAAAAGTTCCCCACAAAAGCTTCCTTTTCTTGCATTCTCTGAATAACCTTTGTTCCCAAATCTGGCTTTAAACATTGTTTTTGTAAAAAGACGAATATTTTTCCAAGGCAGAAGCGTGTAGAACAAATTCAACTTCAACATTAGCAGTTTCCCTAGCTTCATCGCTGAAAAGCAGCTTTTAACCGGAGCAAAATACGTCAAAGATCTTTTTTTAAGGTGAGAGCACTCACTATCTCACGTAATTCACATAGAGATCTAACAAAGTTGTGATGTCTCACTCTGATTAAATATGAGCCCAAAACTTTTCTAACTGTTTTTGCCTTGGATTTCCTCTGACTAAGAATTATTATCTTATTTATGTAATGTATTCACGACATGAATTGCCTGTAAAAGCCATGGACAATAAAACATGACACTTCCTGTTGTCAGGGGGCGTGGCCTAAGTGATGTCATCATTTGACCATTGGATATTGTAGAAGACCCGATGATGATCAATCACAGAAAGTTTGGTGCCTCTGTGTGTTTCTGTGTAGGAGATATAGCAGTTTTTCCTGTTGTCAGGGGGCGTGGCCTAAGTGATGTCATCATTTGACCATTGGATATTGTAGAAGACCCGATGATGATCAATCACAGAAAGTTTGGTGCCTCTGTGTGTTTCTGTGTAGGAGATATAGCAGTTTTTCCTGTTGTCAGGGGGCGTGGCCTAAGTGATGTCATCATTTGTCCATTGGATATTGTAGAAGACCCGATGATGATCAATCACAGAAAGTTTGGTGCCTCTGTGTGTTTCTGTGTAGGAGATATAACAGTTTTTCCTGTTGTCAGGGGGCGTGGCCTAAGTGATGTCATCATTTGACTATTGGATATTGTAGAAGACCCGATGATGATCAATCACAGAAAGTTTGGTGCCTCTGTGTGTTTCTGTGTAGGAGATAAAACAGTTTTTCCTGTTGTCAGGGGGCGTGGCCTAAGTGATGTCATCATTTGACCATTGGATACTGTAGAAGACCCGATGATGATCAATCACAGAAAGTTTGGTGCCTCTGTGTGTTTCTGTGTAGGAGATATAGCAGTTTTTCCTGTTGTCAGGGGGCGTGGCCTAAGTGATGTCATCATTTGACTATTGGATATTGTAGAGGACCCGATGATGATCAATCACAGAAAGTTTGGTGCCTCTGTGTGTTTCTGTGTAGGAGATATAACAGTTTTTCCTATTGTCAGGGGGCGTGGCCTAAGTGATGTCATCATTTGACCATTGGATACTGTAGAAGACCCGATGATGATCAATCACAGAAAGTTTGGTGCCTCTGTGTGTTTCTGTGTAGGAGATATAACAGTTTTCTGTTTTGTGGCGAGTAGGTGAACTTTGACCCCTGCTAACGCCCCTTCAACATGCTCAAAAACTCACCGTTTTGATAACTTTTAATTGGCCATGCCTTATGATCAGACTGACCGAGTTTCAAGCCGCTCGCTCGAAATCCCTAGGACGAGTTCGATCAAATACCAATTCTGTAAACGTAAAAAATTAGGTAAAATTACGACCTTCAATCTAAAATGGCCGACTTCCTGTGATATTTGCACTATGACGTTTATTGTAAATTCTGAGCGTCTTGCTTAGATCTACAACTGTACAAAATTTCATTAATCTACGATGAAGTAAGTAAATAGCAAAGGGTCCTTTGAAAATTTCTAGGTGGCGCCGTTGAGGCATTTTTCTTTAGATTTTTGTGACAACCTTAAAATACAAAATTTTTAAACAGTCACCATGCATCTGCAAAGTTTGGTGAGTTTTTGAATATGATAAAGCCCCCAAAAAGGCCCCTCTTTAGGGGGGCAGAATAAAAAAAATAATAATTAAAACCGCAAGCGGTGATGAGCGGCCCTCGCAGCAAAGCGCCGCTCTGGCCTATTGGCCACCGCAGGGATACGCGCACCGCCGGCCGCCCGCCACCGCAGATGCTGTCATGCATTTTGCCCGCCCGTCCACCGGCCGATTCACACGAACGTGTTCGGCAGCTCTCCCCCACGACTCACAAAAAATCTGGTGCAGATCGCTCGATGCAGCGAGGAGATACAGCCGTTGAATAATGATAATGCATTTGGCCATCGGACCGGACTAAATCGTTCGGCGGGCTGAATTCGGCCCGCGGGCCGTAGCTTTGACACCCCTGGTTTAAACATTAGTATACCAATTTAATCAAAGGTATCTTACTAGCTGTTAATCCAGCTTAATGTGAAAAGTTAACAAAACCATTTTAGTTTTTTAAAGTTACTTGCTATTTCATGTGTCTAAGGGTTTTGTTTCTTGCATTAAGACAGCTTTTATGAAAGTTTAACATCTAAATTGGTGGATACACACCCAAAAGTAATGTAAAAGTAACACTTTAGCAATTGGACTATTGCCAAAGGAACACTTTAGCAATATCGCGGGGGTAGCAGCTTTATAAAGGAGGCCCAGACATTCCTCTCCCCAGCCACTTGGGCCAGCTCCTCAGGAGGAATCCCAAGGCGTTCGCTGGCCAGCCGAGAGACATAGTCCCTCCAGCGTGTCCTGGGTCTTCCCCTGGGCCTCCTCCCGGTGGGACGTGCCCAGAACACCTCACCAGGGAGGCATCCAGGAGGCATCCTAACCAGATGCACAAGCCACCTCAACTGGCTCCTCTCGACATGAAGAAGCAGTGGCTCTACTCTGAGTCCTCCCCAGATGACTGAGCTCCTCACCTTATCCCTAAGGGAGAGCTCACACACACAATGGTGAAAACTAATTTCGGGATCTTGTATCCGGGATCTCGTTCTTTCGGTCACGACCCAAAGCTCGTGACCATAGATGAGGGTAGGAACGTAGATCGACCGGTAAATCGAGAGCTTGGCCTTTTGGCTCAGCTCTCTCTTCACCACAACGGACCAGTACAGCGCCCGCTTCACAGCAGACGCTGTACCAATCCGCCTGTCGATCTCCCGCTCCATCTTCCCCTCATTCATGAACAAGACCCCAAGATACTTGAACTACTCCACTAGAAGCTGGCTCTTTGGACTTTCCTTTTTTAAAAAGCTTATAGTTAGAGTGGCTCATGTTACCCTGAGCTACCTCTATAGTTATGCTGCTATACGTTTAGGCTACTGCAGGACATCAGGGTCTATTGTTCTTCAATTTTTAATGACTGTTGTCATTTCAGCTTTTAACTTTTTGATTTTTCTTTTTTCTTCATAGTAGGTACACCTGGTCCGGCGTTCTGTTAGCTGTGGCATCATCCAGGGAAGACAGATCACCCGCTACTACCATCTAATGTAGAACTTCTGTGCTTTTTTGTCTGTCTTGTTGTGTCTCTGCTCTGTCTTCTGTAACCCCCAGTCTGTCGAGGCAGATGACCGTTCATACTGAGCCCGGTTCTGCTGGAGGTTTTCCTTCCCGTTAATGGGGAGTTTTTTTTCCCGCTGTTGCTTCATGCTTGCTCAGTAGGTAGGATTGCTGCAAAGCCATGGACAATGTAGACAACTCTCCCTGTGGCTCTACGCTTCTTTAAGAGAGAATGCTACTTGTCAAGACTTTGATGCAATGAACTGGTTCCCTTATATAGGATTTTTTTTGACCAATGTGTATAATCTGACCCAATCTGTATAATCTGATTGATTTTGACTTTGTAAAGTGCCTTGAGATTACATATTTCATGAATTGGCGCTATATAAATAACATTGAATTGAATCATCTCTTTAGACCAAGTAAACTATCACATTTTATGAGACAGTTATCTCATTTTAAAGATATAATCATCTAACGTTATTACTCTTAGCAAGTTAAAGCTCCATAAAAATTTTAGACCAGCTTTTAGTTCCACTCTTTTATTATGCACATCTAGGCTACCTATAAATATAAAGTATGGCATGCCAAAAAAAAATTTCAAGAAACGGCAATTTTAGTAATTGCCTTGCAATTTTATATCTAAGCATTAAAAATGATAATATTTCACCAATTTTCACAGCAAGATGGAAATAACAACTATCCAACATTTTAAGATTTTGTAAAAACTTTTTTCCTCTTTTACCTACCTTTTGAAATTAATACTTGTTTCTACTTCTCCAAAATTATACTTCAAGAAAACTATTGTGCTGTCCTGGGGCCATATGCAGCTAGACAGCTGGGACAAAAGTTCCCCACACAAAGCTTCCTTTTCTTACGTTCTCTGAATAACCTTTATTCACAGATCTGGCTTTAAACATTCTTTTTGTAAAAAGACGAATATTTTCCAAGCCAGAAGCGTGTAGAACAAATTCAACTTCAACATTAGCAGTTTCCCTAGCTTCATCGCTGAAAAGCAGCTTTTATCAGAGCAAAATACGTCAAAGATTTTTTATTTAAGGTGAGAGCACTCACTATCTCACGTAATTCACATAGAGATCTAACAAAGTTGTGATGTCTCACTCTGATTAAATATGAACCCAAAATGTTTCTAACTGTTTTTACCATGGATTCCCTCTGACTAATAATTAATTTATATCTTATTTATGTAATGTATTCACGACATGAATTCCTTGCTGTCTTAACAAAAGGCAGAACAACTATAACGTTACTTTCTATAATTATTACAGGTTCTGCTGAGATGTCAAATTCTGGAGAGTGCTTAGACACCCTGACACACAAATATGTATTAACTTCATTTCATGTGCACTCGTGAACTTGTTTTAGTTGATTTAGTTTTCTTGATGTACTGTAGAGCGTGATGAGGTCTGTTGTGGTATTGTGTGCACTGGATTGAGGGGACAGTTGGTGTTGTCTGTCAAACCCAATCTTCTTAAGCTGCAAATTCAGTAAAGTTACAAGTTTTCTTGCAACCTCTCATATGGAACTAGTCTAAAAAATAAATAAACTGTTAATTAGAAGATCAGTTTGTACATCCACACCAACTCTAGAACCAAAGCCGTATTCAGCTGGAACTTATCCTGACAAAATGTCCCAATTCAGCCAAATAAACTCCAAAAGCTTAGAGGAGATCATTCAGCAGCTAAGTACCTCCTCATGCTGTCTTGATGCTCTACCCACAGTTTTCCTTAAGAAAGTTTTGCCTGTCATAGCGTCTGATTTGACTCAGATAAAAAACACGTCCCTCCTGTCAGGTGTTTTCCCCCAGTCCCTAAAAACAGCAATTATCAAACCACCGTTAAAAAAGAACAATTTAGACAAACTACTACTCCAGAACTACAGGCCCATCTCAAACCTCCCCTTTATCAGTAAGATTATTGAAAAAGCTGTGTTTCAACAATTAAACACCTTCTTAACAACGACCAGCCGCTTTGACATTTCCAGTCAGGCTTCCGTGCTCACCACAGTACAGAGACCGCCCTTATCAAGGTGTTTAATGACATCCATATAAATACAGACTGTGGAAGAACCACTGTGCTGGTTCTATTGGACCTCAGTGCAGCATTTGATACTGTTGATCACTCCATCCTGTTAGAACGCCTGGAGAACTGGGTCGGCCTCTGTGGTACAGCTCTCCACTGGTTTAAATCCTACTTAAAGGACAGGGACTTTTTTGTATCAGTAGGTAACTTTACATCAGAGATGACAAAAATCACATGTGGGGTTCCCCAAGGGTCCATCCTGGGTCCCCTCCTCTTCAATATCTACATGCTCCCTCTAGCTCAGATCATAAAAAACAACAACATCAGTTACCATAACTATGCAGACGACACACAGCTCTACATCACCATGTCACCAGGTGACTATGGACCAGTTCAGGCACTGAGTAAATGCCTAGAAGAAATCAATACGTAGATGTGCCAAAATTTTCTTCAGTTGAATAAAAACAAAACAGAAGTAATAATTTTTGGACCAATAGAGGAGAGATCAAAGGTTAGCACACAGCTTCAGTTGCTTCAGCTAGGAACCACTGATCAGGCCCGAAATCTTGGAGTAGTAATGGTCTCAGACCTGAACCTCCAAAAGCATCTAAAGACAGTTACAAGGTCAGCTTTCTATCACCTGAAAAACATTTCCAGGATTAAAGGACTAATGTCTCAGCAGGATCTGGAAAAACTAATCCATGCGTTTATATTTAGTAGAATTGATTACTGCAACAGTGTTTTCACAGGCCTGCCTAAAAAGTGGATCAGACAGCTGCAGCTGATCCAGAACGCTGCTGCCCGCGTCCTCACTAAGACTAAGAAAGTAGAGCACATCAGCCCAGTTCTAAAGTCCTTCCATGGCTCCCTGTATATCACAGAATAGACTTTAAAATCCTTCTGTTTGTCTATAAATCCCTGAATGGCTTAGCACCTAAATACATCAGACTTGTTATCAGTGTATTAACCATCCAGACCATTAAGGTCTTCTGGCTCTAGCCTACTCTGCATACCTAGAACCAGAACTAAACAAGGAGAAGCAGCATTTAGTTCCTATGCTCCACTGATCTGGAACAAACTTCCAGAAAATTGTAAAGGTGCGGAAAGCCTGAGTTCCTTTAAATCAAGATTAAAAACACATTTGTTTAGGATTGCCTTCACCTGTTCTAGTTAACTGAATCACCACTTTTTTGTTCTTTTTTCTATCTACATTTTATCCCTACTTGCTTTTATTCTGTTTTATTTTGCTATATTTTAATCATGTAAAGCACTTTGCATTGTCTTTGTACTGAATTGTGCTATATAAATAAATTTGCCTTACCTTGCCTTACTGAACAAGACAACTTGGTTTGTGGTTTATTTGTGGTCTCTTGCTGCCACCTGGTGGACAGGTTTGAGCAAATAATGCTGTCAAAAGATTAAAAATATATGGTTTGATGTGACTTCCCCACGCCACCACGCCGCCCTGCTCCATGGAATCCACTTGGGGCTGGAATCCACAACACACCAATATGTCTTCTGTCTCTTGACACAGTTTCATGTTGATTAGCTCAGAGGGGTAACATAGCGACCGCTTACAACAAAACATGACACTTCCTGTTGTCAGGGGGCGTGGCCTAAGCAATGTCATCATTTGACCATTGGATATTAAAGAAGACCTAGTGGTGATCAACTACTGAAAGTTTGGTGGCTCTGTGAGTTTTTGTGTATGAAATATAACAGTTTTGTGTTTCATGGCGAGTAGGTGAACTTTGACCCCTGCCAACGCCCCTTCAGCATGCTCAAAAACTCACCGTTTTGATAACTTTTAATTGGCCATGCCTTATGATCAGACTGACCGAGTTTCAAGCCGCTCGCTCAAAATCCCTAGGAGGAGTTCGATCAAATACCAATGCTGTAAACGTCAAAAATCGGGTCAAAATCAGACCTTCAATCTAAAATGGCCGACTTCCTGTGATATTTGCACTATGACATTAATTGTAAATTCTGAGCGTCTTGGTGAGCTCTACCACTGTACCAAATCTCATGTCTCTACGACGAAGTAAGTGAATAGCAAAGGGTCCTTTGAAAATTGCTACGTGGCGCCGTTGAGGCATTTTTCTTTAGATTTTTGTGACGACCTTAAAATACAAAATTTTTAAACAGTCACCATGCATCTGCAAAGTTTGGTGAGTTTTTGAGTATGATAAAGCCCCCAAAAAGGCCCCTCTTTAGGGGGGCAGAATAAAAATAATAATAATTAAAACCGCAAGCGGTGATGAGCGGCCCTCGCAGCAAAGCGCCGCTCCGGCCTTGGCCACCGCTGGGATTTGCGCACCGCCGGCCGCCCGCCACCGCAGATGCTGTCACGCATTTTGCCCGCCCGTCCACTGGGCGATTTACACGAACGTGTTCGGCAGCGCTCCCCCACGACTCACAAAAAATCTGGTGCAGATTCACCACAACGGACCGGTATAGCGCCCGCTTCACAGCAGACGCCGCACCAATCCGCCTGTCGATCTCCCGCTCCATCTTCCCCTCATTCGTGAACAAGACCCCAAGATACTTGAACTTCTCCACTAGAAGCTGGCCCTTGGGACTTTCCTTTTTTAAAAAGCTTATAGTTAGAGTGGCTCATGTTACCCTGAGCTACCTCTATAGTTATGCTGCTATAGGTTTAGGCTACTGCAGGACATCAGGGTCTATTGTTCTTCAATTTTAAATGACTGTTGTAATTTCAGCTTTTAACTTTTTGATTTTTCTTTTTTCTTCATAGTAGGCACACCTGGTCTGGCGTTCTGTTAGCTGTGGCTTCATCCAGGGAAGACAGATCACCCGCTACTACCATCTAATGTAGAACTTCTGTGCTTTTTTGTCTGTCTTGTGTCTCTGCTCTGTCTTCTGTAACCCCCAGTCTGTCGAGGCAGATGACCGTTCATACTGAGCCCGGTTCTGCTGGAGGTTTTTCCTTCCCGTTAATGGGGAGGTTTTTTTCCTGCTGTCGCTTCATGCTTGCTCAGTAGGTAGGATTGCTGCAAAGCCATGGACAATGCAGACGACTCTCCCTGTGGCTCTACGCTTCTTCAAGAGAGAATGCTACTTGTCAAGACTTTGATGCAATGAACTGGTTCCCTTATATAGGAATTGTTTGACCAATGTGTATAATCTGACCCAATCTGTATAATCTGATTGATTTTGACGTTGTAAAGTGCCTTGAGATGACATATTTCATGAATTGTCGCTATATAAATAACATTGAATTGCATCATCTCTTCAGACCAAATAAACTATCACATTTTTTGAGACAGTTATCTCATTTTAAAGATATAATCATCTAACGGTATTACTCTTAGCAAGTTAAAGCTCCATAATAATTTTAGACCAGGTTTTAGTTCCACTCTTTTATTATGCACATCTAGGCTACCTATAAATATAAAGTATGGCATGCCAAAAAACATTTTCAACAAAAGGCAATTTTAGTAATGGCCTTGCGATTTTATATCTAAGCATTAAAAATGATAATATTTCACCAATTTTCACAGCAAGATGGAAATAACGACTATCCAACATTTTAAGATTTTGTAAAAACTTTTTTCCTTTTTTACCTACCTTTTGAAATTAATACTTGTTTCTACTTCTCCAAAATTAAACTTCAAGAAAACTATTGTGCTGTCCTGGGGCCATATGCAGCTAGACAGCTAGGACAAAAGTTCCCCACAAAAGCTTCCTTTTCTTGCATTCTCTGAATAACCTTTGTTCCCAAATCTGGCTTTAAACATTCTTTTTGTAAAAAGACGAATATTTTTCCAAGGCAGAAGCGTGTAGAACAAATTCAACTTCAACATTAGCAGTTTCCCTAGCTTCATCGCTGAAAAGCAGCTTTTAACCGGAGCAAAATACGTCAAAGATCTTTTTTTAAGGTGAGAGCACTCACTATCTCACGTAATTCACATAGAGATCTAACAAAGTTGTGATGTCTCACTCTGATTAAATATGAACCCAAAACTTTTCTAACTGTTTTTGCCTTGGATTTCCTCTGACTAAGAATTATTATCTTATTTATGTAATGTATTCACGACATGAATTCCTTGCTGTCTTAACAAAAGGCAGAACAACTATAATGTTACTTTCTATAATTATTACAGGCTCTGCTGAGATGTCAAATTCTGGAGAATGCTTAGACACCCTGACACACAAATATGGATTAACTTCATTTCATGTGCACTCGTGAACTTGTTTTAGTTGATTTAGTTTTCTTGATGTACTGTAGAGCGTGATGAGGTCTGTTGTGGTATTGTGTGCACTGGATTGAGGGGACAGTTGGTGTTGTCTGTCAAACCCAATCTTCTTAAGCTGCGAGCGAGCGAGAGAGAGAGAGAACTGGTAAAGCAGCACATAGTAACAATAAAGATGAGCGCCATAAAGATGTTATTAATCAGGGAAATCTTTCTGATTGTTTCACAGTGGTTACCTGCAGCGGGTAAACACGCCCACGACAACACACTTAGGCTCCCCGCAGCCCGTTTCTATCGGAATATGCGCCAAAACTGCCTCTTTAATATGAACTGCACGGTTCAGTCTGCGCCTGTCTGAATTGCAATGTGAAGTTTTACACATCTATGCGTGAGCATAATCAAAAATTCCCCCCAGGAGCAGCGTTTTTTTTTCCCCCAGGACCCGCGGTAACGACAGCGGTGTTCTTACGATGGAGTATTAGGGCCACACATGAAGAGAAAAAATAATTTTGCCATGACGAGATTAAACTGGTGCAGATCAGTTGATGCAGCGATGCATTTGGCCACCGGAGGCAGTGGCGACCCACCAGCTTAAAATCTATGTATTGACATCTTAAAAATGGTCTTATAGCTTAAAAGATCATCCTGTTTTGGTTGGTTTTGTAGCCGAATAGAAGAGATGTTCTCAAAGCATTAAATAAGCCTTTTGACTTTTAAAAATGTTGTCCTTTTAAGGTAATTTTAAGTTACTTTTTATTAAATTTATCAATATCCTATGAAAGTCTGGACATATGGCAGCGGCGTTTCAGGTGACTTTGCCACGCCACTACGCCGCCCTGCTCCATCGAATCCAGTTGATTTTGTAGCCGAATAGAAGAGATGTTCTCAAAGCATCAAATAAGCCTTTTGACTTTTAAAAATGTTGTCCTTTTAAGGTAATTTTAAGTTACTTTTTAATAAATTTGTCAATACCCTATGGAAGTCTGGACATATGGCAGCGGCGTTTCAGGTGACTTCGCCACGCCACCATGCCGCACTGCTACATGGAATCCAGTTGGGCCTGGAATCCACAACACAGCAACATGTCTGTGGACACAGTTTCATGTTGATTAGCTGAGAGGGGTAACATAGCGACTGCTAACAATAAAACATGACACTTCCTGTTGTCAGGGGGCGTGGCCTAAGTGATGTCATCATTTGACCATTGGATATTGTAGAAGACCCGATGATGATCAATCACAGAAAGTTTGGTGCCTCTGTGTGTTTCTGTGTAGGAGATATAGCAGTTTTTCCTGTTGTTAGGGGGCGTGGCCTAAGTGATGTCATCATTTGTCCATTGGATATTGTAGAAGACCCGATGATGATCAATCACAGAAAGTTTGGTGCCTCTGTGTGTTTCTGTGTAGGAGATATAACAGTTTTTCCTGTTGTCAGGGGGCGTGGCCTAAGTGATGTCATCATTTGACTATTGGATATTGTAGAAGACCCGATGATGATCAATCACAGAAAGTTTGGTGCCTCTGTGTGTTTCTGTGTAGGAGATAAAACAGTTTTTCCTGTTGTCAGGGGGCGTGGCCTAAGTGATGTCATCATTTGACCATTGGATACTGTAGAAGACCCGATGATGATCAATCACAGAAAGTTTGGTGCCTCTGTGTGTTTCTGTGTAGGAGATATAACAGTTTTCTGTTTTGTGGCGAGTAGGTGAACTTTGACCCCTGCTAACGCCCCTTCAACATGCTCAAAAACTCACCGTTTTGATAACTTTTAATTGGCCATGCCTTATGATCAGACTGACCGAGTTTCAAGCCGCTCGCTCGAAATCCCTAGGACGAGTTCGATCAAATACCAATGCTGTAAACGTCAAAAATGAGGTAAAATTACGACCTTCAATCTAAAATGGCCGACTTCCTGTGATATTTGCACTATGACGTTAATTGTAAATTCTGAGCATCTTGCTTAGATCTACAACTGTACAAAATTTCATTACTCTACGATGAAGTAAGTGAATAGCAAAGGGTCCTTTGAAAATTTCTAGGTGGCGCCGTTGAGGCATTTTTCTTTAGATTTTTGTGACGACCTTAAAATACAAAATTTTTAAACAGTCACCATGCATCTGCAAAGTTTGGTGAGTTTTTGAATATGATAAAGCCCCCAAAAAGGCCCCTCTTTAGGGGGGCAGAATAAAAATAATAATAATAATAATAATAATAATAATAAGAAACAACACAGAAACAATAGGCCTTCGCAGCGCTTCGCTGCTCGGGCCTAATTAAAACCGCAAGCGGTGATGATCGGCCCTCGCAGCAAAGCGCCGCTCTGGCCTATTGGCCACCGCTGGGATTTGCGCACCGCCGGCCGTCCGCCACCGCAGATGCTGTCACACATTTTGCCCGAATTCGGCCCGCGGGCCGTAGCTTTGATACCCCTGGTTTAAACATTAGTATACCAATTTAATCAAAGGTATCTTACTAGCTGTTAATCCAGCTTAATGTGAAAAGTTAACAAAACCATTTTAGTTTTTTAAAGTTACTTGCTATTTCATGTGTTTAAGGGTTTTGTTTCTTGCATTAAGACAGCTTTTATGAAAGTTTAACATCTAAATTGGTGGATACACACCCAAAAGTAATGTAAAAGTAACACTTTAGCAATTGGACTATTGCTAAAGGAACACTTTAGCAATATCGCGGCAGTAGCAGCTTTATAAAGGAGGCCCAGACGTCCCTCTTCCCAGCCACTTGGGCCAGCTTCTCTGGGGGAATCCCAAGGTGTTCGCAGGCCAGCCGAGAGACATAGTCCCTCCAGCGTGTCCTGGGTCTTCCCCTGGGCCTCCTCCCGGTGGGCGTGCCCAGAACACCTCACCAGGGAGGTGTCCAGGAGGCATCCTGACCAGATGCACACGCCACCTCAACTGGCTCCTCTCAACGTGAAGAAGCAGTGGCTCTACTCTGAGTCCTCCCCGGATGACTGAGCTCCTCACCTTATCTCTAAGGGAGAGCTCACACACACTATGGAGAAAACTCATTTCGGCCGCTTGTATCCGGGATCTCGTTCTTTTGGTCACGACCCAAAGCTCGTGACCATAGATGAGGGTAGGAACGTAGATCGACCGGTAAATCGAGAGCTTCGCCTTTTGGCTCAGCTCTCTCTTCACCACAACGGATCGGTACAGCGCCCGCATCACAGCAGACGCTGCACCAATCCGCCTGTCGATCTCCCGCTCCATCTTTCCCTCATTCGTGAACAAGACCCCAAGATACTTGAACTTCTCCACTAGAAGCTGGCTCTTTGGACTTTCCTTTTTTAAAAAGCTTATAGTTAGAGTGGCTCATGTTACCCTTAGCTACCTCTATAGTTATGCTGCTATACGTTTAGGCTACTGCAGGACATCAGGGTCTATTGTTCTTCAATTTTGAATGACTGTTGTCATTTCAGCTTTTAACTTTTTGATTTTTCTTTTTTCTTCATAGTAGGTACACCTGGTCCGGCGTTCTGTTAGCTGTGGCATCATCCAGGGAAGACAGATCACCCGCTACTACCATCTAATGTAGAAATTCTGTGCTTTTTTTGTCTGTCTTGTTGTGTCTCTGCTCTGTCTTCTGTAACCCCCAGTCTGTCGAGGCAGATGACCGTTCATACTGAGCCCGGTTCTGCTGGAGGTTTTTCCTTCCCGTTAATGGGGAGTTTTTTTTCCCGCTGTTGCTTCATGCTTGCTCAGTAGGTAGGATTGCTGCAAAGCCATGGACAATGCAGACGACTCTCCCTGTGGCTCTACGCTTCTTCAAGAGAGAATGTTACTTGTCAAGACTTTGATGCAATGAACTGGTTCCCTTATATAGGATTTTTTTGACCAATGTGTATAATCTGACCCAATCTGTATAATCTGATTGATTTTGACTTTGTAAAGTGCCTTGAGATGACATATTTCATGAATTGGCGCTATATAAATAACATTGAAATGAATCATCTCTTTAGACCAAGTAAACTATCACATTTTATGAGACAGTTATGTCATTTTAAAGATATAATCATCTAACGTTATTACTCTTAGCAAGTTAAAGCTCCATAAAAATTTTAGACCAGCTTTTAGTTCCACTCTTTTATTATGCACATCTAGGCTACCTATAAATGTAAAGTATGGCATGCCAAAAAACATTTTCAACAAAAGGCAATTTTAGTAATTGCCTTGCAATTTTATATCTAAGCATCAAAAATTATAATATTTCACCAATTTTCACAGCAAGATGAAAATAACGAATATCCAACATTTTAAGATTTTGTAAAAAGTTTTTTCCTTTTTTACCTACCTTTTGAAATTAATACTCGTTTCTACTTTTCCAAAATTATACTTCAAGAAAACTATTGTGCTGTCCTGGGGCCATATGCAGCTAGACAGCTAGGACAAAAGTTCCCCACACAAAGCTTCCTTTTCTTGCGTTGTCTGAATAACCTTTGTTCCCAAATCTGGCTTTAAACATTGTTTTTGTAAAAAGACAAATATTTTTCCAAGGCAGAAGCATGTAGAACAAATTCAACTTCAACATTAGCAGTTTCCCTAGCTTCATAGCTGAAAAGCAGCTTTTAACCAGAGCAAAATACGTCAAAGATCTTTTTTTAATGTGAGAGCACTCACTATCTGACGTAATTCACATAGAGATCTAACAAAGTTGTGATGTCTCACTCTGATTAAATATGAACCCAAAACGTTTCTAACTGTTTTTACCATGGATTTCCTCTGACTAAGAATTAATTAATATCTTATTTATGTAATGTATTCACGACATGAATTCCTTGCTGTCTTAACAAAAGGCAGAACAACTATAACGTTACTTTCTATAATTATTACAGGTTCTGCTGAGATGTCAAATTCTGGAGAGTGCTTAGACACCCTGACACACAAATATGGATTAACTTGATTTCAAGTGCACTTGTGAACTTGTTTTAGTTGATTTAGTTTTCTTGATGTACTGTAGAGCTTGATGAGGTCTGTTGTGGTATTGTGTGCACTGAATTGGGGGGACAGTTGGTGTTGTCTGTCAAACCCAATCTTCTTAAGCTGCAAATTCAGTAAAGTTACAAGATATATATAACGGTTGCAGTTACAGCTCAAACGTCGTAACAACACTTCTAAATCTGAGTCTGACGCACAATTTCAAATACAAACACGAAGCAGTTTGATTTTTGTCCGATGACGAGCAAGCGAGCGAGAGAGAGAGAACTGGTAAAGCAGCACATAGTAACAATAAGTCTAGCGCTCCATAAAGATGTTATTAATCGGGGAAATCTTTCTGATTGTTTCACAGCAGTTACCTGCAGCGGGTAAACACGCCCACGACAACACACTTAGGCTCCCCGCAGCCCATTTCTATCGGAATATGCGCCAAAACTGCCTCTTTAAAATGAACTGCACGGTGCAGTCTGCGCCTGTCTGAATTGCAATTAGAAGTATTACACATCTATGCGTGAGCATAATCAAAAATTCCCCCCAGGAGCAGCGTTTTTTTTTTCCCCCCCAGGACCCGCGGTAACAACAGCGGTGTTCTTACGATGGAGTACTAGGGCCACACATGAAGAGAAAAAATAATTTTGCCATGACGAGATTAAACTGGTGCAGATCAGTTGATGCAGCAATGCATTTGGCCACCGGAGGCAGCGGCGACCCACCAGTTTAAAATCTATGTATTGACATCTTAAAAATGGTCTTATAGCTTAAAAGATCATCCTGTTTTGGTTGATTTTGTAGCCGAATAGAAGAGATGTTCTCAAAGCATTAAATAAGCCTTTTGACTTTTAAAAATGTTGTCCTTTTAAGGTAATTTTAAGTTACTTTTTATTAAATTTGTCAATATCCTATGGAAGTCTGGACATATGGCAGCGGTGTTTCAGGTGACTTCGCCACACCGCCACGCCGCACTGCTACATGGAATCCAGTTGGGCCTGGAATCTACAACACAGCAACATGTCTTCTGTCTGTGGACACAGTTTCATGTTGATTAGCTCAAAGGGGTAACATAGCGACTGTTAACAATAAAACATGACACTTCCTGTTGTCAGGGGGCGTGGCCTAAGCAATGTCATCATTTTACCATTGGATATTGTAGGAGACCTAGTGGTGATCAACTACTGAAAGTTTGGTGGCTCTGTGAGTTTTTGTGTATGAAATATAACAGTTTTGTGTTTCATGGCGAGTAGGTGAACTTTGACCCCTGCTCACGCCCCTTCAGCATGCTCAAAAACTCACCGTTTTGATAACTTTAAATTGGCAATGCCTTATGATCAGACTGCCCGAGTTTCAAGCCGCTCGCTCAAAATCTCTAGGAGGAGTTCGATCAAATACCAATGCTGTAAACGTCAGAAATGGGGTCAAAATCAGACCTTCAATCTAAAATGGCCGACTTCCTGTGATATTTACACTATGACATTAATTGTAAATTCTGAGCGTCTTGGTGAGCTCTACCACTGTACCAAATCTCATGTCTCTATGATGAAGTAAGTGAATAGCAAAGGGTCCTTTGAAAGTTGCTAGGTGGCGCCGTTGAGGCATTAGGTCATGCCCACCAAAGTTTGTTATGGATTCCTGTTGGGGGGTGGATAAGGATGCATCCAAGTGAGTTTTAAGCAGCTCGGCCCAAAAATGTGGAATTCAGAGCCAAACATATGGCAGCGGCGTTTGAGGTGACTTCACCACGCCGCCACGCTCTCCTGCTCCATCAAATCTACTTGGGGCTGGAATCCACAACACAACAACATGTCTTCTCTCTCTGGACACAGTTTCATGTTGATTAGCTCAGAGGGGTAACATAGCGACCGTTTACAGCAAAACATGACACTTCCTGTTGTCAGGGGGCGTGGCCTAAGTGATGTCATCCTTTGACCATTGGATATTAAAGAAGACCCGATGATGATCAATCACAGAAAGTTTGGTGTCTCTGTGTGTTTCTGTGTAGGAGATATAACAGTTTTATTTTTTGTGGCGAGTAGGTGAACTTTGACCCCTGCTAATGCCCCTTCAACAAGCTCAAAAACTCACCGTTTTGATAACTTTTAATTGGCCATGCCTTATGATCAGACTGACCGAGTTTCAAGCCACTCGCTCAAAATCTCTAGGAGGAGTTCGATCAAATACCACTGCTGTACACGTCAAAAATGGGGTCAAAATCAGACATTCAATCTAAAATGGCCGACTTCCTGTGATATTTGCACTATGACATTAATTGTAAATTCTGAGCGTCTTGGTGAGCTCTACCACTGTACCAAATCTCATGTCTCTACGATGAAGTAAGTGAATAGCAAAGGGTCCTTTGAAAATTGCTAGGTGGCGCCGTTGAGGCATTTTTCTTTTGATTTTTGTGACGACCTTAAAATACAAAATTTTTAAACAGTCACCATGCACCTGCAAAGTTTGGTGAGTTTTTGAGTATGATAAAGCCCCCAAAAAGGCCCCTCTTTAGGGGGGCAGAATAAAAATAATAATAAGAAACAACACAGAAACAATAGGCCTTCGCAGCGCTTCGCTGCTCGGGCCTAATAATAATAATAATAATAATAATAATAATAATAAGAAACAACACAGAAACAATAGGCCTTCGCAGCGCTTCGCTGCTCGGGCCTAATTATAATTAATAGTAATAATAATAAGCATATTCAAACAGCTTCTGGCATAACAATGTCGATAAAGATGACAGACAAGTGGCTTATCCAATCATATGCAAAGGTTTTTTGATAAGGCCCAGCCTTCAAAAAAGGCAATTACTATGGAGAGGTCCCAGATGGATGTGAGTGAAGCTAGGCGGAGCGAAATAAATCTGGCTAGAGTCAGGTTAGTAAAATTACTGCTCAGTTTAAACATTACAATACTTAAACAAGTTTTCATATTAACTCTAAACTTCACAAAATTGTTTTGTTATTTATTACACAACTACCATGTATTTCACATAAGAACAAAACAATTAGGTGATGTTGCCTGTCCTTGAACTCAAAGCTGGTCGCTCTTTACCCTGTCACCAACTCACACACATGCTCATTCACCAGCTGTGTTCTGTAAATAAACACAAAACAAAACACAAGCAAAATCAATAAACTATATGCATATTCCAGTGTACTGAGTTTTGGTTTTACATTGATTCTATTTTAATTCAGTTTGTTCGTGCTTACTAATGTTTTCTGGCCGGATGTCTGGCACCGTTTTCCCCTGGTCAGTTCATCGATGTCTGGTTTTAGTTCTTGTGCTGTGAAAATCTGCAAAACGGCGTGTAGGTTTTCATCAGTAATGCGTGATCTGTGCTTGATCTTGTTTAAATTCATTATTGAAAACATCTGTTCGCACAGATAGGTGCTTCCAAACATGGACAAAACACGGGCTGCATGGAGTCGAAGCTGTGGCATCAAATCAGGGGGCAGTAGATGGTAAAAGTCCTCGATTGAAACATCACAGAACTTCGCTCTCAGGCCACTGTCGCTTTGAAGCTCAATTAACTCCACCTGAAGGCGGTGGGGCGCACAGCAAACATCGGCGGTGAAAGGATTGGCAAAGATGTCAAAAGCAGAGCGATGCGATTTAAAGTCAGAAAAGCACCGGTCAAACTCGTTTATTAACAGAGTTAGTTTGGTAGTTAAACAAGCACATGAAAAAGCACCGGGAGAAGAAGCCGAGATGATCTGACAAGCAGGAAAGTGGACGAGATTGTTTTGTTCCACGTGGCACTTCCATAGGTTGAGTTTGCGCTGGAAAGCTGTGATCATGTCGGACATCTGTGTGATGACTTGTTTACGTCCTTGCAGTTTCTGATTTAGCTGAGCAAGATGCTCGGTGACGTCACATAACATAGCAAAGTCACACAGTCATTTCGGATCGGACAGTTCAGACAAGGGTTTTCCTTTGTTCTTCATGAAAAGATTGATTTCTTCTCGAAGTTCAAAAAAATCGTTTGAGGACTTTGCTCCTACTCAGCCACCTTACTTCTTTATGGTATGGCATATCTTCATGCTCTGAACCCACCTCCTGGAAAAACAGCTGAAACTGGCAGTGATTCAGGCCGTGTGCCCGAATAAAGTTGACTGTTTTCTTGACCGTGGTCATCACATTATCCAGCTCCAGAACTTTTCCACACAGCGCCTCCTGATGGAAAAGGCAATGATACGTGATCAGCGGCATCTGATCGTTGTTTTTTTGCATTTTTTCTTTCATTAGTCCAACCAAGCCTGTTTTTCCTCCACACATCGCAGGTGCACCGTCTGTAGTTAGTCCCACCAACCTTTCCCACGGCAATTTATTTTTACCGACAGACTTCTCCACTGCATCAAATATGTTCCGACCGGTTGTGGTTCCATGCAGCGCCACTATATCCAGGAGCTCCTCGGTTACAGACAGGTCTGGCTTCACCCCTCTAATAAAAATGGACAAATGCGCTGTATCCACGTTGTCTGTGCTTTCATCCACAGCTAATGAAAAAGCCAGACAGCTGCCCATTTCTTCGGCCAGCTTTTTCGTTAAATTTCCGGCCATTTCTTTAACTCTTTCCGCGATGGTATTTCTTGACAAACTGTCATTTTGAAAAGTCTGTACTTTGTTAAGGCACACCTGCTCACACACCTATCGCATACACCGCTTCAAAAAAGCACCCTCCAAAAAATATTTTGAAGCTCGAGCGATTTCTTCAGCCACAATAAAGCTTGCTTTCACCGCTGCATAATTTTTGGCTGAGGCTTTTGTAAACAATTTCTGATGCAATTGCAACCTGCCTTTTAAATCTGCTGCAATTTTTTGTTTTTCTTGAAGGCAAAATTTTGCGTACTTAGCTCTGTGTTTGGTTTCAAAATGCCGACGTATATTGTATTCTTTCACAACGGACACTGTCCCAGAACACAAGAGAAATACTGGTTTTTCACCTTGAAGTACAAACAGGTATTCATTTTCCCATCGTTCATAAAACAGTCTTCCTTGTAAATCGATTTTTCTTTTGTTAGACATTTTGATGTTAGGTTGTCGATGTTTCAGTTTTATTCGCTGGGAAAATTAATAATCAGCTTGATGTGACTCTGCTGCACTCTAGTGGCGAGAAGCCGAAATGTTGGCTGAAAACAATCAGAAGGCATTGTGGGAGATGTAGTTTGTAGCCAATTTATGCTCAAAACCAATTTTAAGTCAATCAATGAGCCTGTAAAACGGTGCTGGGGGGGGGGGGGGAGGGCCACATAAAATGACGTAATGGGCCACATGTGGCCCGCGGACCTTGAGTTTGACACATGTGAGCTACAGAAATGGCCTCCCCTATCCAATGGGAAAGTATCTGTCCAAACAGAGGCTCTCTCTTTAATGGGTTAGAAACACACACAAACAGTTGATCATACACAGCTTCACACTCCTTGTGCGTTCAATGTGTGTCGTGCATGCAAAGGGCACAAGAGGTTTAACCTCCTTCAGATGCTAAAGGAAGGGGACAAAAGCTAGAAAACTCTATCAACATGGAGCTGTAGTCTGCGGGTATAACTTTATGAAGATACGCTGCATTCGGTTGCAAGGTGACCTTGAAGCCATCCGGAGAAAATTGCAAGGTGGGATTTAAAGATAAAGCATGAAGGTCCCCCATTTAGTTGTTGCCAGTGTAAAAAGCAAAACCACCTTATATAAAAGGAACTTCATATTCACTGACTCTAATTGTTCAAAAGGAGGGTCACACAGAGCCTCAAGTACTACAGCGAGATCTCAGGAAGGAAGGGAAACTGGGTATTGCGGCGTATCAATTTAAAAACTTATCCAAACGCCGCGGCCGGCTGAGACAAGGGGTAATGGCTACTGACGACGCGTCACGCTGAACCATTACACACGTTGATGTCGTTTTATTTTTCCATCTCACGATCATAACACAAAACTTTTACTTACATTTATGAGCCGTGCATGGATACATCAAACCGTGCGTTGATGACGGTTAACAGAAAGTTTCTCCCCAAGCTCACCCAGCCGCCGTAATCCAGGTCGCTGTTGAACTCAGGTGAGCAAACAAACTAATACAGATGACACCACACCCACGGTGCCACCCACAGATACCAGTGACGTCACATGCGGGTGCCCATACACCCATAGAGAGGATATTATTGTCAGAAGAGCACAAGACGTACAGCAAAACAAAGTATGGCTCCTACATTTCCGGCCCCAAATTATTTCATGATAATAATTCACCACCACCATCACCTTGTAGGAGACACCAATGAAAATTCAAAGTGAACACACAAGTTCATCAAAGTCCAATTTATACTCTTAGATCCAAGCAGTCTAATAAAGTCAGACCAGTCCATTCAAAAGCTCAAAGTTCATGCCCAAATAATCCACAGGTCTTCACTGCTCTTCCGCTTCCTGCAGAAGACAGATTTTGGTTATAGGCCTGTCCAAACAACTTGTTTTAGTTTTAATCCGTACACGCCGAACTAGTCCATTTTTGTCTGGAACAGTGTCCACAATTCTTCCTGTAGTCCAAGTATTGCGCGGTGCCATATCATCCACTAGCACCACTAGATCTCCAGGAACGAAGTTTCTCCGTGCAGTATTCCATTTCTGGCGCTCCTGAAGCTCAGGAAGATACTCCTTCACCCAGCGCTTCCAGAACAGATCCGCCATATACTGCACTTGTTTCCACCGACGACGAGCGTACAGATCCTCCTTCTCAAACACTCCAGGTGGCAACAACGGCTGTGTCTTGAGAAGAAGTAGATGGTTAGGTGTTAATGCTTCCAGATCTTGAAGATCTGTTGATGCTTTTGTTATTGGACGGCTGTTAACAATAGATTCAGCCTCACAAAACACAGTCACCAAGCCTTCTTCGTCCAAGGTCTGAGTCTTCAAAATAGAGTTGAGCACCTTACGAACTGAACGGATCAACCTTTCCCAAGCACCTCCATGGTGTGATGCTGCTGGAGGGTTGAAAACCCATTTCACATTTTTTTGTAGCAGCACGTCATTTATGAGTTTGTGGTTCAGCTTTTCAATGGCCTTCCTTAATTCTCGTTCAGCGCCCACAAAGTTAGTACCGTTATCTGAACGGATTTCCAGGACTTGACCACGACGTGCAATAAATCTTCTGAGACCATTAATAAATGAGTCTGTGTCCAAAGATGATAACACTTCAAGGTGTATGGCTCGTATCGCCAGGCAGGTAAAAATGGGCCCATACCTCTTGACCACAGCTCTTCCACGCTTGACCTCAAATGGTCCAAAGCAGTCCAAACCAACTCTACTAAAAGGAGGCTCATCAGGAGTAATTCTGTTATGAGGAAGATCGGCCATTTTTTGATGTCCAGGAGCAGCAGACAAACGACGGCAGATGACACACTTGGCCAGAATTCTTCTTATGGCAACACAGGCGCCAGGAATCCAATACTTCTGACGCAGATGAGACAGCATGTAGTTTCGTCCACTATGTCCTGTTACTTCATGTACATGATGGAGAATCAAATTAGAGATGTACAGATCTTTTGCCAGTATAACTGGATGCTTAGCTTCAACTGGCATAGAAGCTCTACTAAGCCGCCCCCCGACCCTAATAAGACCACCATCCAGGAACGGACTTAGCTTGAAAAGGTGACTCGTCCTTCTCACACCTTGCCCTTTCTCCAAGTTGGCCAGTTCCTCTGGAAATCTTGTTCTTTGACAAAAACAAATTATAGCTGATTCGGCCACAACCATGTCTTCCATGGACAGAAAACATTTTGGCAATTGAGCTTTAACATTTTTCATCTGAGCCTGTACTTCTTTTTCCAGCTGCTCGGCATTCAGGTCAGATTGAATAAGAGTTTCTCTCAGCAGCTTTCGATGTTGTACCAGAGACACCAGCACTGTCTTAAACTTGAGAAACCAACCCACAGCCCTTTTGAGACGAAGCCAGGAGGAAAAGTAACCAATGAGCTTCTCCATTGGACTGACCTGCTCAACTTGAACAGTATTTACCAACTCAGTCCGAACCTCTGGGTCTCCAACAAGAGAACTTTCCAAGATCTCAGGGTTTTCGGGCCACCTGATTTCAGGCTCGCATAGAAAATCAGGACCGCAGAGCCACACACCAGTCTTCAGAAAGGACTGAACTTTAACACCTCTGGAAGCAAGATCCGCAGGGTTGTTAGATGTGTTCACGTATCTCCACTGAGAGATGTCAGACAGCTTTAGTATTTCAGACACTCTGTTTGCAACAAATATCTTGAATCTTGATGTTTCATTTTTTATGTATTTCAAAACAGATGTGCTGTCTGTCCAAAAAACTGACTCCTGAAGGTCCATTTGCAATTCCTGTCTCCACAACTTGTCCATCCTACTAGCCACGACTGCAGCAGTAAGCTCCATACAGGGAATGGTGATGGGTTTTAAAGGAGCGACACGTGCCTTCCCCATCACAAATGAACTGTGAAAATGTCCTTTGTTGTCTTGGAGTAGTAGGTAAGTCACAGTTCCAAATCCCTCCTCACTTGCATCTGCAAAGTGGTGGAGCCGAGCAGAAACAAGGTCACCAAAGTCAACAGGTTTTAAGCACCTACTGACTTTGAAATTCTCAAGGTGATGAAGGTCCTCCAGCCAGGACATCCATTCTCTGGTGACAGAGCAAGGCAAAGGGTCATCCCATCCCAGACGCTTCCGACAAAGGCCTTGGAGGAATATCTTGGCAGACAAAACAACGGGTGCCAGAAAACCAAGTGGGTCATAGACCGAGCTGATCACAGACAATATTCCTCTTCTTGTGATTGGTCGGTTTTTGAGGATGATTTTAAACTTGAATGAGTCAGACTGTACACACCACTGCACACCAAGGGCACGCTCAACAGGCAAGGCATCACTGTCCAGATCCAGATCTTTCACTTCTTTGGCTCGCTCCTCCTGAGGGATAGTAGCAAGGACTGTGCGTCGGTTACTAATCCATTTTGTGAGTTTAAACCCACCTTTAGCGCACAACATGATGAGCTCTCCACACAAAGACACAGCTTCCTCTTCAGAGCAAACAGACACTAAACAGTCATCAACATAAAAATGGTGTAAGACTGTGTTAATAGCCAAAGGACTGAAATGCTCACGATTGTCCTCAGCACACTTCCTCAGAGCGAAACAGGCACAACTAGGGGAGGAAGTAGCGCCAAATAGATGTGCCACCATTCTGAACTCCACCAGCTCCTGACTACAATCTCCTCCTGGCCACCACAAGAACCTCAACAAATCACAGTCCTCAGCTGGCACTCTGACCTGATGAAACATGGCCTCAACATCTGCCATGAGCACCACAGGTTCTTTACGGAATCTTGTGAGGACTCCTACAAGCAAACTTGTGAGGTCTGGTCCTTGCAGAAGTTGTGAGTTCAGTGATGTCCCCTGAAATGTGGCACCACAGTCAAAAACTACCCGCAGCTTCTTCTTTTTTGGGTGATATACCCCATGGTGCGGTATATACCACACCCTCCCATCACAACGGGCCAGCTGCTCAGTTGGAACTCTCTCTGCATAACCATTAGCCAGCATTTCATACATGAATGTGGTGTAGTTTGTACAAAAAGACGGATCTTTATTCAAACGTCTTTTGAGACTCAATGCACGCTGTATTGCAACTGTCCTATTGTTTTGCATTTTAAAATGTCTTTGCTTTACTGGCAGACCAATATTGTAATGACCATCAATGAGCTTGGCCGACTCTAAAACAGACTTCATGAAGCGCTGATCCTCCCTTGATAGCCCAGATTGTTCTTCATGCAGGGTCTCAGGGAAATCAACCTTCAGCTGCTTCTCCCAAAGCTCATCAAGCCTGGCCACAGAGATCCGATTCACTCTAATGTCAGGAAGCACATACTGGTCACTGATCTGGTAGTCTCCTCTGAGCGGGCCATTCACTGTCCAACCCAAGATGGTCCTGATTGCATAAGAACCTCCATCCACTGAACGAACCACCTCCCATGGCTCTAGAACTCGAGGTACATTGGTCCCAATCAGAAGGTCCACATCCGCATTGATCTCTGGGATTTTTATATCACTAAGGTGTGGCCATCTTATGAGATCTTTTGAGTGTGGTATGTTCCCTTGATGTACAGGCATGCTTCTCTGTGTAAACATCTCAGGCAAACTACAAAAGTTGTCTGAATCCAGCCCAGCAACTTCTAAACCAGACAACATGTAGCTGTCCACAACCTTTTCTTGACCCATAGTCCTGAGGAGTATTCCCAGCTTCCTTCCTGTCAGATTCAGCCGGTTCATAAGTCGTTCTGTACAAAATGAGGCAGTACTCCCTGGATCCAAGAATGCATATGTGACCACAGTCTCGTTTCCCCTTTTGGACTTCACCTGTACAGGTAGGATAGAGAACGTACAGTCCAGTCTACCGGCCCCAGTCAAGCCACTAGACTGCACAGACATCAGAGCACCTTCTCTAGCCACTTCCAAGTCATTATTAGCCTGTATTGCGCTCATTTGTTTTGCTTTGGAGTGGACATGCAGCAATGTGGGGTGCTTAAAGTTGCATACTCTACACAATAAACGTTTTCTGCAATATTTACTCATGTGCCCAATGCACAGACATCCAAAGCACATCTTGTTTTCCTTCAAAAAAGACATCTTCTCATCTTGAGTCCTTTTATCCAAGAGAAGGCAAACATCCAAATCATGTCCAGCTCCACAAAACGGACACACCTTATCATGTGAGCTACCTTTTTTGTTTCCAGGCTCCACTTTCTTGTTGGCAGGTGCTACATTAGTGGCAAAACTGCTGCCTCTAGCTCTTGAGCTAGTCTGAGACTTGACAATTTTTGCATCTCTTTTTCCTGTAACAGGTGCATCTTGTATGTTTCCAAATAAAGGGTCACTTGCAATCTTGACTTGCTTTTCCAAAAACTCAACAATGTCAGGAAATGTGGCTCTACGATGGAATTTCTCCTGAATATCACAGGCCACACTTCACCACCGATCCCGCAGCTTATAAGGCAACTTCTTCACTATGGTTTGCATATTTGTAGGCACATTCAAGTCACTTGCAGTAGTTCCCATAGCGTTATAACATTCACGCAGCAATAGACTGTAAGCCTGTAAAGCTTTGATGTCTTCAGCTTTAACCATTGGCCATAAAAGCACCTTGTCCATATAAGCAGAAGCTATTTTGAATGGGTCACCAAAATGCTCAAGAAGTAGTGACTTTGCCTTAATGTATCCATTAGAAGGTGGCAGATGTTGACAGCTGCGAACTAAATCTCTGGGCTGACCTCTAGTATATTGTTCGAGGTAATACAGACAGTCCTTATGACTTTGTGTTCTTCCTTCAATGTTGTGCTCGAATCCCTGTATAAAGGTCTGGTACTGCAGTGGGTCTCCATCAAATATCTGCAGGTCTCGCTTAGGTAAAAGGAAAAGTGACTGTTGTTCAACCAATAACGATGTTATTTGATTTTGCCTCTCTAAAACTGTGAGGAAACGCTGATCAGGGTTATTCTGTCTTACAGGTAAAGTTGGGTCAAACTGGGGGTGAGTCTCTGATGGATGTAAAGCACCTCCAGGTATTGCACGCGGATCAGCTCCGGTCACAGCAGCAGGCAGGCCAGCAGCAACAGGCAGCGTGGAGAGAGTTGGCTCACCAACCCCAATCAGAACAGCCGCCATACGATCAGCAGTGGACCTATTGGGCACTGCAGTCACAACAGCGGTCAGAGTAGGGAGACCAGTCATATTAGCAGGCAGTATAGGCAGAGTGGGCATCTCCATTTTGTGTGTCTTTGGCCTCACAGCATCATCACCTAAAGGCAAAACACCATCTACAGCCTCCAAAGCCGATGACTGTGTGGTGAACTTAGATACAAATGCTGCAGCATCAACATTTAGCTGTGTTCTTTTACTTTCTTTTAAATAGGAATCCATGCCATCTGATTTAGCAGACATGTGAGACACATGAGATCCCTCTAAAGCCTTTAACACACTCACTTTAGCCATAGAAGCTGCCAGATCCATGTCTAAATCCAGCTCCTCCTTCTTTCTTCTTAACAGCTCCTGCTGTTCCTCCATTTTTCTCCTCAGCTGTTCCTGCTGTTCCTCCAGAGCATGCTTCTCCTTCAGCAGCTTCTGACGAGCCATAAGAGCAGCTGCTTCAGCCTCAGCTCTCAGCCTGGCTCATGATGCAGAGGAAAACGTTTTACTCACCACCGTGCTGCGTTTCTTTGATCTTTCGGACACGTTAGAAACACTGTCACATGGCCTGATGTCATCTTCAACTGCATTATCAATGTTATCTTTGGAAACAGCAGGCCCCAAGCATGCTACGACAGCGCCCTCTTGCACATCAAATAGCCATTTATTAGTTTTTTCCACAAAAGCGGTTTTATGTTCTTCAATACTGTAAAACCAAGCATTTTGTTTTTGTTGTTCTTCAGGAGGGAGCATGGCAATCAGAACAGCATGCATATGTATTGCCTCTTCAAACATACTTGAAATTTTTTCAAGATATGACTTTACCTTTTCTACGCTGTCAGCACTTTTCATTAGGTCTTTAATTAGGCGCCTGCCTTGCATGTGCAATGAGGAGGCAGTGCTGTGCGAAGCACAGCACTGCCTCCCAATGCAAATGCATGGGCAGGGCCTATTACTATTCACCTCTAAACGGCTTCTTTATTATTTTTATTATTAGGCGCCTGCCTTGCATGTGCAATGAGGAGGCAGTGCTGTGCGAAGCACAGCACTGCCTCCCATGCAAATGCATGGAGGCACCTATTACTATTCACCTCTAAACGGACTCTTTATTAGGCGCCTGCCATAGCATTTGCAATGAGGAGGCAGTGCTGTGCGAAGCACAGCACTGCCTCCCATGCAAATGCATGGAGGCACCTATTACTATGCACCTCTAAACGGACTCTTTATTAATATTATTATTCTTTATTATTCCACGATTAATGCGTCCCGAACCGTAGCGTGCACCCCCACGATATAGGTACCAAAACTTGTGGCTCGGTCGGGAATAGTGTGCTACTACTTTTATTGGGGTTTTGAGTTACCATGGCAACAAAATTAGCGAAAAACCACCCCCCAAAAAACCCATATTAATCAATGGAGTCGGGTAGAAAGAAAGCCTCAAAAAAGCCTCAAAAGGACCATTTTCAAAGCTGTACTGTGTCGTCATGCTTTCACCTACGAACACCGTTTAACTTCTAGTTTGTAGATATATCTGTGAACTACTCAGAAATGAAAACGGGATGTGGATATCTGTAATCGTCTCTTCACAGTTACTCCTCAAAGCTCATGTCCAAAAATCAGCGAAATCATCGTTTACAATGAAAGTCAATGACGGAATTCTCCAACCGCTAGAGTGGGCCACTCTAGCTTTTTTAAAGATTTCAAAACTCCCAACAACTTGACCTTACTCGCTCAATTTTCACTCTATGTAGACAAATTATACATCAAAACGTAGGTATTTTTGTCAGGATTCGGGAAATGTAACCCTCATTGGTGTGGCATTTATAGATTTTTCGCAAATCACCTCAGAGCGACACAAACCCGAAACCTCCCCCATTCATTTCCTATGGAGCGGTTTTGAAAAATGACGTCTAAAAATCCAAAACATCACATGTTTTCGCATCGTCGCTACTCCTAAACCGTTTTATGTACAGACATGAGACTTTCACACATGAATGTCCCAACCCTTCTGGCACTCAAGAAAAATGAATTTTGTGGATAACTGTTACGGTTTTTCCACAGGAACAATTTGTTCGGGAGTAGCGAATGTGCAAAATCCTGAAATCGCTTTGGAGCTGCATTTTCCCACATCATCCACTTTTTTACATCGTCGCTGTGCCTACACCGATTTTTGTAAAAATATGAAAATGAGCTACATGGTCATCAAAAGCCTGCTGATACTCACAGTGAAAGAATTATTTTGATATCTCTTATACTTTTTTAGCCAGAGCGATTTGTTCGGGATCATTTTCAGAGGATTTCTGAAATTTCATAAAAATGTCCTTTAGATCATAATTTTTTACGCCTTTATTAAACTTTTTCCAGCAAAAACCGATAGCAAGTCTTCTTCCCCTATCCTTTACGAAATAAACACAGAAAAAATTACGTCTCTACCATTTACGGTTCCGGAGAAATCGTGCGTTGTTCGAGGCAAAGTTCTCCATTATAATCCAATAGGCAGACTTGGACACCAAGTGTCTGCACTTTTTTAGACTGGCCCGCTGCAGCTGTGTCAGTGAGTTTCCATGACGACGGAACTCTGAGGGCCAGTGGGAGACGTTCCATTGAGATAGAATGGCAACTTTCGACGCCAGCTGCAGCGGCTGTGATTAATGTAGAAATCTGAAATTCGCACAGTCACTTCCTCTTAACATTTTAAAATTTTCATGTGACTTTCAGTCATGTGTCAGTTTACTGTCCCATTTTGGATTTTACATGCTTTCCTATTGGGTCTTTGCTTCTAACAGGACCTGGCATGATGCCTAGACACGACCCACTTGGCCAATACAGCACCACCCACCTGTGGGAAATGGCACTACACACCATTTTGGTCAAATGTTGAGTTCTGGGCCCAGATGTGGTGAGGCTGAGTTGCTAAAGGAGGCCAATCTGACCAATAAACTTTGGTCACGTTTGGTGACATTAAGTATTGGCACCCCTATTTGAGGCACTTCCCAGTACAGGATTTGGACCAAACTGACAGAGTACAATCACCCGGTGATACTGAACACAACCATGTTAGCGGCTAACTGTTAGCATGTTGCTAACCGGAAGTAGCTCTAGAAAGGTCTCACCATCTTCTGCTTCACAGAGTCTGTTCTTACTTTAGAGAGAAAGCTCCACAACAAATTTGGGCTACGTGGCATAAAGCATCTCCAAGCTATCAGGTGTCAAACATCCAATGCTTTTCAATGGGGGACCAAACCCCTTATGGTCCCAATACTGCATGCCCATATATGGCGCTACAGTATAGCTCAGATGGAAAGTGCAGGCTTTGCATGCGAGAGGTCGTGGGATCGAAACCCGCCGTGGCAGACTAAGATTTTTGTATTATACTCCCCACAGTGTGTATATTAAAACATATGTGCTGATCCCATGAAGTATTTTTTTGTACCACCCGCCATTTTCAGTTACCATGGCAACGTTATAAACGACGTTTTTTCTCCCTATTTAAGGCTCATCCCAGTACAGGATTTGGACCAAACTAACAGAGTACACTCACCCAGTGATACCAAACACAACCATGTTAGCGGCTAACGGTTAGCATGTTGCTAACCGGAAGTAGCTCTAGGAAGCCTGTACAAACTTCTGCTTGACAGATTTGGTGAATTTTAGCATTTTCTCCCTTTTTAGGCACTTCTCAGTACAGGATTTCAACAAAACTAACAGAGTAACATCACCCGCTGATACTGAACACAACCATGCTAGCGGCTAACCGTTAGCATGTTGCTAACCAGAAATAGCTTTAGGAAGGTCCTATCAACTTCTGCTTAGCCAGAGTTTGTCTGCTGCAGCTGTCAGTGAGTCTCCATGACAACGCTGCTAGCAAGAGGCTCCTAGGAGGTCCATTGACTTAACATGGCACCTTTCAACGGCCGTTGCGGGGGCTGTGAAGACCGTAGGAAGCTGAAATTCGCAGTGTGGCTTCCTGTTGCTATTTCTGACGGTACGGTACGCACCAAGTGGCAGGCGCCTTGCTAAATTTCTTCAGAAATTTTTCTAGTTATTCTTTACTTCTTCTTCCGTCACGATTAATGCGTTCCGAACTGTAGCGTGCACCCCCACAATATAGGTATCAAAACCTGTGGCTCGATTACGAGATGTGTGCTACTACTTTTATTGGGATTTCGAGTTACCATGGCAACATAATTAGCGAAAAACCACCCCCAAAAAACCCATAGGAATGAATGGAGTCGGGTAGAAAGAAAGCCTCAAAAAAGCCTCCAAATGACCATTTTCAACGCTGTACTGTGTCGTCATGCTTTCACCTACGAACACCGTTTAACTTCCAGTTTGTAGATATATCCGTGAACTACTCAGAAGTAAAAACGGCAGGTGGATATCTTTTATCGTCTCTTCACAGTTACTCCTCAAAGCTCATGTCCAAAAATCAGCGAAATCATCGTTTTCAATGAAAGTCAATGACGGAATTCTCCAACCGCTAGAGTGGGCCACTCTAGCTTTTTTAAAGATTTCAAAACTCCGAACAACTTGACCTTACTCGCTCAATTTTCACTCTAAATAGACAAATTATACATCAAAACGTGGGTATTTTTGTCAGGATTCGGGAAATGTAACCCTCATTGGTGTGGCATTTATAGATTTTTCGCAAATCACCTCAGAGCGACACAAACCGAAACCTCCCCCATTCATTTCCTATGGAGCGGTTTTGAAAAATGACGTTTAAAAATCCAAAACATCACATGTTTTCGCATCGTCGCTACTCCTAAACCGTTTTATGTACAGGCATGAGACTTTCACACATGAATGTCCCAACCCTTCTGGCACTCAAGAAAAATGAATTTTGTGGATACCTGTTACGGTTTTTCCACAGGAACAATTTGTTCGGGAGTAGCGAATGTGCAAAATCCTGAAATCGCTTTGGAGCTGCATTTTCCCACATCATCCACTTTTTTACATCGTCGCTGTGCCTACACCGATTTTTGTAAAAATATGAAAATGAGCTACATGGTCATCAAAAGCCTGCTGATACTCACAGTGAAAGAATTATTTTGATATCTCTTATACTTTTTTAGCCAGAGCGATTTGTTCGGGACCATTTTCAGAGGATTTCTGAAATTTCATAAAAATGTCCTTTAGATCATAATTTTTTACGCCTTTATTAAACTTTTTCCAGCAAAAACCGATAGCAAGTCTTCTTCCCCTATCCGTTACAAAATAAACACAGAAAAAATTACGTCTCTACCATTTACGGTTCCGGAGAAATCGTGCGTTGTTCGAGGCAAAGTTCTCCATTATAATCCAATAGGCAGACTTGGACACAAAGTGTCTGCACTTCTTTAGACTGGCCCGCTGCAGCTGTGTCAGTGAGTTTCCATGACGACGGAACTCTGAGGGCCAGTGGGAGACGTTCCATTGAGATAGAATGGCAACTTTCGACGCCAGCTGCAGCGGCTGTGATTAATGTAGAAATCTGAAATTCGCACAGTCACTTCCTCTTAACATTTTTAAATTTTAAAGTGACTTTCAGTCATGTGTCAATTTTCTGTCCCATTTTGGATATCACATGCTTTCCTATTGGACCTTTGCTTCCAACAGTACCTGGCATGATAACCAGACACAACCCAATTGGCCAATACAGCACCACCCACATGTGAGAAATGGTGCTACACGTCATTTTGGTCAAATGTTGAGTTCTGGGCCCAGATGTGGTGAGGCTGAGTTGCTAAAGGAGGCCAATCTGACCCATGAACTTTGGTCACGTTTGGTGACATTAAGTATCAGCACCCCTATTTGAGGCACTTCCCAGTACAGGATTTGGACCAAACTGACAGAGTATAATCACCCGGTGATACTGAACACAACCATGCTAGCGGCTAATGGTTAGCATGTTGCTAATTGGAAGTAGCTCTAGGAAGGTCTCACCAACATTTGCTTCACAGAGTCTGTTTGAACTTTAGAGAGAAAGCTCCACAAGAAATTTGGGCTACGTCGCATAAAGCATCTCCAAGCTATGAGGTGTCAAACATCCAATGCTTTTCAATGGAGGACCAAACCCCTTATGCTCCCAATAATGCATGCCCATATATGGCGCTACAGTATAGCTCAGAGGGAGAGTGCAGGCTTAGCATGCAAGAGGTCGTGGGATCGATTCCCGGTGTGGGAGACTAAGAGTTTTGTATTATAATCCCCATAGTGTGTATATTAAAACATGTGTTCTGATCCCATCAAGTATTTTTTTGTACCACCCGCCATTTTGAGTTACCATGGCAACGTTACAAACGACGTATTTTCTCCCTTTTTGAGGCACATCCCAGTACAGGATTTGGACCAAACTAACAGAGTACACTCACCCAGTGATACTAAACACAACCATGTTAGCGGCTAACGGTTAGCATGTTGCTAACCGGAAGTAGCTCTAGGAAGCCTGTACAAACTCCTGCTTGACAGATTTGGTGAATTTTAGGATTTTCTCCCTTTTTAGGAACTTCTCAGTACAGGATTTCAACCAAACTAACAGAGTAAAATCACCCAGTGATACTGAACACAACCATGCTAGAGGCTAACTGTTAGCATGTTGCTATCCAGAAGTAGCTATAGGAAGGTCCTATCAACTTCTGCTTTTCCAGGGTTCTTCTGCCTTTATAGACAGAGAGAGGGCTGCAGCTGTCAGTGAGTCTCCATGACAACGCTGCTAGCAAGAGGCTCCTAGGAGGTCCATTGACTTAATATGGCTCCTTTCAACGGCCGCTGCGGGGGCTGTGAAGACCTTAGGAAGCTGAAATTCGCAGTGTTGCTTCCTGTTGCTATTTCTGACGGTACGGTACGCACCAAGTGGCAGGCGCCTTGCTAAATTTCTTCAGAAATTTTTCTTTATTAGGCGCCTGCCATAGCATTTGCAATGAGGAGGCAGTGCTGTGCGAAGCACAGCACTGCCTCCCATGCAAATGCATGGAGGCACCTATTACTATGCACCTCTAAACGGACTCTATATTAATATTATTATTCTTTATTATTCCACGATTAATGCGTCCCGAACCGTAGCGTGCACCCCCACGATATAGGTACCAAAACTTGTGGCTCGGTCGGGAATAGTGTGCTACTACTTTTATTGGGGTTTCGAGTTACCATGGCAACAAAATTAGCGAAAAACCACCCCCCAAAAAACCCATATTAATCAATGGAGTCGGGTAGAAAGAAAGCCTCAAAAAAGCCTCAAAAGGACCATTTTCAAAGCTGTACTGTGTCGTCAATGCTTTCCCCTACGAACATCCGTTTAACTTCTAGTTTGTAGATATATCTGTGAACTACTCAGAAGTGAAAACGGGATGTGGATATCTTTAATCGTCTCCTCACAAGTACTCCTCAAAGCTCATGTCCAAAAATCAGCGAAATCATCGTTTACAATGAAAGTCAATGACGGAATTCTCCAACCGCTAGAGTGGCCCACTCTAGCTTTTTTAAAGATTTCAAAACTCCGAACAACTTGACCTTACTCGCTCAATTTTCGCTCTACGCAGACAAATTATACATCAAAACGTAGGTATTTTTGTCAGGATTCGGGAAATGTAACCCTCATTGGTGTGGCATTTATAGATTTTTCGCAAATCACCTCAGAGCGACACAAACCCGAAACCTCCCCCATTCATTTCCTATGGAGCGGTTTTGAAAAATGACGTCTAAAAATCCAAAACATCACATGTTTTCGCATCGTCGCTACTCCTAAACTGTTTTATGTACAGACATGAGACTTTCACACATGAATGTCCCAACCCTTCTGGCACTCAAGAAAAAATTTTTTTGTGGATAACTGTTACGGTTTTTCCACAGGAACAATTTGTTCGGGAGTAGCGAATGTGAAAAATCCTGAAAATCGCTTTGGAGCTGCATTTTCCCACATCATCCACTTTTTTACATCGTCGCTGTGCCTACACCGATTTTTGTAAAAATATGAAAATGAGCTACATGGTCATCAAAAGCCTGCTGATACTCACAGTGAAAGAATTATTTTGATATCTCTTATACTTTTTTAGCCAGAGCGATTTGTTCGGGATCATTTTCAGAGGATTTCTGAAATTTCATAAAAATGTCCTTTAGATCATAATTTTTACGCCTTTATTAAACTTTTATCCAGCAAAAACCGATAGCAAGTCTTCTTCCCCTATCCTTTACGAAATAAACACAGAAAAAATTACGTCTCTACCATTTACGGTTCCAGAGAAATCGTGCGTTGTTCGAGGCAAAGTTCTTCATTATAATCCAATAGGCAGACTTGGACACCAAGTGTCTGCACTTTTTTAGACTGGCCCGCTGCAGCTGTGTCAGTGAGTTTCCATGACGACGGAACTCTTGAGGGCCAGGTGGGAGACGTTCCATTGAGATAGAATGGCAACTTTCGACGCCAGCTGCAGCGGCTGTGATTAATGTAGAAATCTGAAAATTCGCACAGTCACTTCCTCTTAACATTTTAAAATTTTAAAGTGACTTTCAGCCATGTGTCATTTTCGTGACCATTTTGGATTTTTACATGCTTTCCTATTGGGCCTTTGCTTCAAACAGGACCTGGCATGATAACCAGACACGACCCAATTGGCCAATACAGCACCACCCACATGTGGGAAATGGCACCACTGACCATTTTGGTCAATGTTGAGTTCTGGCCCAGATGTGGTGAGGCTGAGTTGCTAAAGGAGGCCAATCTGACCCATGAACTTTGGTCACGTTTGGTGACATTAAGTATTGGCACCCCTATTTGAGGCACTTCCCAGTACAGGATTTGGACCAAACTGACAGAGTACAATCACCCTGGTGATACCGAACACAACCATGTTAGCGGCTAATGGTTAGCATGTTGCTAACCGGAAGTAGCTCTAGCAAGGTCTCACCAACTTCTGCTTTAACAGAGTCTGTTCTTACATTAGAAGCGAAAGCTCCACAAGAACATTTGGGCTACGTGGCATAAAGCATCTCCAAGCTATGAGGTGTCAAACATCCAATGCTTTTCAATGGGGGACCAAACCCCTTATGGTCCCAATAATGCATGCCCATATATGGCGCTACAATATAGCTCAGATGGAAAGTGCAGGCTTTGCATGCAAGAGGTTGTGGGATCGATTCCCGGCTTGGGAGACTAAGAGTTTTGTATTATAATCCCCACAGTGTGTATATTAAAACATGTGTGCTGATCCCAGTGAAGTATTTTTTTGTACCACCCGCCATTTTGAGTTACCATGGCAACGTTACAAACAACGTTTTTTCTCCCTATTTGAGCTCATCCCAGTACAGGATTTGGACCAAACTAACAGAGTACACTCACCCAGTGATACCAACACAACCATGTTAGCGGCTAACGGTTAGCATGTTGCTAACCGGAAGTAGCTCTAGGAAGCCTGTACAAACTTCTGCTTGACAGATTTGTGAATTTTAGGATTTTCTGCCTTTTTAGGCACTTCTCAGTACAGGATTTCAACCAAACTAACAGGAGTAACATCACCCGCTGATACTGAACACAGCCATGCTAGCGGCTAACCGTAGCATGTTGCTAACCGGAATAGCTTTAGGATAGGTCCTACCAACAGCTGCTTATCCAGAGTTTCTTCAACCTTACAGACAGAGAGGGCTGTAGCTGTCATGAGTCTCTCCATGACAACTCTGCTAGACGAGCTCTAGGAGGTCCATTGACTTAACATGGCACTTTCGCGGCCGCTTGCGGGGGCTGTGAAGACCGTAGAAGCTGAAATTCTCAGTGTTTTTCTTCCTGTTGGCTATTTCTGTCGGTATGGTACGCACAAGTGGCAGGCCCTTGCTAATTTCTTCAGAATTTTTCTAGTTCTTATTCTTTAATTTTTCTTCCTTCACGATTATGCGGCCCGAACCGTAGCGTCCCCCCACAATATATACATCAAACTTCCGGCGCGCTCTCTAGATGTTGCTACTACGTTTATGGGGTTTCGAGTACCATGGCAACAAATTAGCGAAAAACCAACCCCCCAAAAAAACCCATAGGAATGAATGGAGTCGGGTATGAAATAAAGCCTCAAAAAAAGCCTCCAAATGAC